>NC_056751.1:29248754-29486254 GCF_019279795.1 Protopterus annectens | reverse complement strand
ATCCCAGCTGGCTGTAAAAGTAACTCTATCAGACACATCTCCTTGGCAATGCACTGCTGATGCCATCTCTTCACAGATGCTGTATGCCTCACATGTACTAATTATTCTCCTGTAGCACTGGCTGTGTTGTATATATGGAGCAAGTGGATAGGTAAGTGTTTTGACTCCATCACTGCTTAAATAGTGTGGGTGTCATATACCACTGGCCAACTCACAACCACCATTATGTACACTTCAAGATATGAGATGAATTTACAGTGGCACTCTTTTACACTAGCAAATCCTAGCATCCATAGGAAAATAACTTTTTGGCCTCACAATGATTACATAATGCTAGCTTTATGGCAGTATCTCACAGTTGGACTGTAAATTCTCCTGTGTTGCATGACTTGGATAATGTGCTTGGTGCATTGTACAACTACAAAGGTAGGATATTTGAGGCCAGCTGTGAGTGTGTCTTTCACCCTCATACTGTGTATACCACTCTTTAAATACATATACAATGTGTAGCTGTAGAGTGTTATTGTGCACTTCGACCACTTTTTATTATAAACATCCAACTAATAAACAGTGGTGATGTTATCTGTTTAACTATAAAGTGTCCCAATTGCACTTCACCTGGTTGTATGGCATTTGCAATTCAGGCACTAATCTTTAGCTTGTGATCTTGGATGATAGTTCAAATCCAACCATTACGGCCCAGACTATGTTGCCTCAGTCTTATTGTGACTATATATGTCACATGTCTGTTGTGTACATGTGTAGATGTTGAATACTCTTACAAAAAGCTATGATAATTTCTCACATATCAATGCTTATATTCAGAGTAATGATGACATGTGATTACATTTTCCTTACATAACATATATAAGAAGCATTATCATCTGTCATGTGGGAAGGAGACAACATTCTGTATGTTGTTGACTTAGTAGAGCAATTATAGGCACACATATCCTTTCTGGCAATAATATGATATAATGCCTTTACATACCGAAATATCTCATAATTTTAGTGGCATTTCTACCATGGCACATTCATCCAGTACAATGTCATGTATTGTCAAATGTTCATGTGTTCAATATCTATGTTCAACTCCTGTCAGCATTGTTAAGCCGTATAGTGTAATGCATAAATGGTATCCATCACAGTTACAATGTGCCCATTTACAGTGTGAGAGGCCTCCCCCATCCTTTTGTCTCAAAGAGATTGTTTACAACACCTACATCTGATGTAATAAGTTAGCATAGATGGAGTATCACAGCTGTGTTATCACTTCCACTGTGGTGCTGGTGGTTCATCCACATGTCATTAGTTGGTAGAGTCACATAGCTGGCTATTCAATTCCTGAAAAGCAACATATGAACGTAATGACATTACAGACACACCATTGTATTTAGTTATTCTTATCCATTTTTATGCTGGACAATGATATATCATCACAGGCTGTGACTGCATGGCAGTGAAATGGTTACTTGGGCAGGTTGTGCTTTGACTGCTCCTGTGGCACATGCATCGAATGCTGGCTTGTATACCATACATACACATACAGACTGTGGTTCACATCTAGGACACTATGTGTAATACATGATGGAAACAGCTTCCTTGTCAAAGAAGCATTGATACTGCACTGTTGACTGTTATGTGGACAGTAGCATGTGTAGCTCCTTTCCAGCATTCTGACTGAATCTGATCATTCATATTATATCCGTAACTCCTGTCTTAATGCACACATTCAATTCAGTTACTTTTGACAGTCACCATTGCTGTATGATGTGGCACATGCAGTTAATACAGAGGTATAGAGAGAACCTACTATAAATGGCAGGTGTTTAAATTTGGTAACATCTGTCTGTCAGACAAATGTGTCAGACAGCAGTGGCTTACATACAGACAATAATTAAGGTACACTCAAATGGCCACCTCTTTCAGGCCTTGTCCTACAAAGTAAGGCATCCATACCCCTTATGACAGGAAAGTTCTGTAAGCCTTTCAAGGGTGTGCTTCATGACATGACCGATATGTGTATATCTGTGGCATGCATGATTGCTATGCATGTCTCTGCTATCTGTTCTGGCATGTGTTCAAATATGACATGATGCCAGTGCTTATTATGTCATTCATTGCTCACAAGCATTACCTATTCCCACAATAATTATGTTCTGTATTGCATGTCTTCATCTGGATATTTCTTTATCACTGTAATTGATTTCATCATACTATACAGCTTAATGGCAGATAAAGGATTCCATAAATGCATCTTACCATATGGCATGCTGCCAGACCATCTGAAACAGAGATTGGTCTTTTGTTACAGCACTTTTTTGCAAGTTTCTGCTGTTGCGCTGCTGCTATGCTACTCTTTCATGTAATTCCATGTGAGCATGGAATTACATGAAAGAGTAGCATGTAATTCCATGTGAGCATGCCCAGTATAATGATGTCTGAGGTGTTGGCAAATCAGCAATGGAAAACTTGAAATCATGACATGTCGTTCGATCTGTGTTGCTATTTGTCGCTTATGTATGTTGTCTGCTATTAGATGGCCATTTATCATTTACATGACTATATTATACTTGCATGTCTATTACATGTTCATAGGTGATAAATCCCTTTCCCATGGGTGTCACTAACATTTCTTTGCAAAAACATGCCCATTTCTGATGTACCTGACATCACAGCTGTAAGGTCCATTTGTTATTGTGTATACACACTGATGTGGAGAATGCAGTAGTGGTGTCAGCTTGCATAAATGAATTCCCTGTATGTACATGTCATATGCAATAACTGCAGTCTCTGTATTCATTCCATAATGTATCTTCTGACCTTGCTTACTGATATCTCAACTCAGCATTTTCTTAACATGTATATCACCTTTATATTCCTCTTTGCTACACTGCAGCTTTATATCCCCTATCACATCCTTTGTTAGCATGTCCATTTTTATTTAAGTGCATAGCTTCTGTATTGTCATTAACATTGATTATCATTGCATCAGTATTGAAGAAATTATGTTAGAAATGCTTCTTTGACACTTCAGAACATATGGCTACAATACGAGTAGTACAATGTATCCATTTCCTCTTCTATATTAACTAATTATGCAGTATAAACATTATTCTTTGTGTACAATTTCCCCATTTCACTTTCCTTCCTTCAGTATTCTTTCACTGTACTTGGCCTTAAAATTTCTGGGCTACAACTTGTGCTGGTATCTTAGTTTGCCTATAAGCAAGCCATTTTGCATTCTGTGGTTGTGCTTGCAAGCACTTTTACATGGCCACAGACACTAATTCTGGCCTTGAAAAGGTGCTTGCAAACATGTAGGCAAGATGATCAACATGCATATTTGATTAGCGCTGTTGTGCATTATGCTGACACACATTATGTAGGCTTAGCATGAGGCCTACATGATTATTAATGAATCTCAGGGAAAGTGTTTTCTTAGTATTGATTTTGGGGTGATATCAGTAGTTTTGCATTATTAAAATGTATCTCCTGAGTGTATGTGGTTATATTCAGGGAATTATTGTAGATGATGGCAATTCCGCATGCCCAATCATTTGTCCTGTCAATTCTAATTATATTGAAATCAGGTGGGATAATTTCAGTATTATTTATGTGTTTTTTTTTTTCAACCAGGCCTCCAACTTTGACTCATGATACCCACTCCACCTATCTGGACCTCTTCGAATCTATCAAGATTCAACCCTTTACCCTGATCCTGGGTGACTTTAACTATCCAACCATAGAATGGAAGAAATACTCATGCCAAAACACAAATGCCCAGAGATTCCTTGATTTTGTCAGTGCAGATGCATTGGACCAGTTCATTGACACCCCCACAAGTGGTGAAAATATCTTGGACTTGGTGTTAACCAACATGAGTAACCACTGCAGCATCCCTACAGTGACATCATCCCTGGTAAGATCTAACCACAAAGCGGTTACTTTCAAAGTCACCATCTCCCCAACCCCCCCGCCCCCCCCAACTAGGGTCAAACAAAAAAACTTCTCCAAACCCGATTACAACCTCCTAAGGGAAGGTACAAACAGCTTCAGAGCCCCTTCCCCCTCCATAGGGACTGGCACATATGTCCAAACCTACACCAAAGTACTATATGAGCATTTATATAGCTGCATGGAATCAGGAATACCAGGCAGGATGAAATCCTCCTCCTCAAGGAAGAGTAAACCTGTCTGGTGGACATCTACAATAAATAAACTCTATAATAAAAGGAAAAAATTTCCATCCAAGACCAAGAAGAAACAGATGCCAAATTGGAAGCAATCTCTCTTTAGCCTGAACAAGCAAATAAGAGCACTAGTGAAATCCTCCAAAGCAAAAGTCGAGTCCAAACTGACCACATCTACTAAAGACAATCATAAGGCCTTCTTCACATATGTCCACAATCTCAAGGAAGCACCCAGATTTGCTCAGAACTTGTGGTCAAGGACACCACATACACAAACACTGTAGATATAGCCAACCTGCTGGCAGACAGGTTCAGTGAAAACTTGACTCCTCTGCCCCCCATCCATAAAACAGGACATTCCCAGTACCTGCCCCCCTCCTCATCTCTAGGGAGCAAGTCATCACTGCCTTCTCTAAGGCAAAAAATACAGCCTCCATGGGACCTGATAACATCCCAGGCTGCATCCTACATGAACTCAGGCAGGAACTTGCAGCACCATTAGGCACCCTATTCAACCAAAGCCTGAGTACTGGCTTCATCCCAGCTGAGTAGAGGACAGCTACTGTCTTCCCTTTGCACAAAGGTGGAGCATCCACTGATCCAGGAAATTATAGACCCATCAGCCTAACTAGCCTGATCTGCAAAGCCATGGAGCGGATTATCATGGACCTCATTAACAAGGACATTTCCAACCTCCAGACACTTTATCCCACACAGTTTGGTTTTGTCAAGGGGAGGTCATGCCTGTTAAATTTGGTCAACTTCTTTGAGACAGTCACTAAGGCCATAGACGAGGGGAAGACAGTGTACACCACCTACTTTGACCTGGCCAAACCCTTTAATACTATTCCCTACTCAGGTATAATAGATAAATAGATAAACTAGGCATCAATCCATATGTTACCAGATGGGTAGCAAACAGGCTCACTGATAGAGCCCACCTAGTCAAAATAGGGGAAGCCACCTCAAGTAGTAGACACATAACAAGTGGTGTACCACAGGGATTGGTCTTGGAGCCTCTGCTGTTTGGGATATACTTCTCAGAGGTACAGGCCAAATCTAGTGGGCTATGGCTGACTAAGTTTGCAGATGACAGCAATCTGGGTGCTGTCATCAATTCCTCTAGTGATCTGTACATCCTCCAAGATGATCTCACCCAAACAAATGACTGGTGCCAGAAACATGGCCTCAAACTGAATGCCAAGAAATGTATCATCATCCCTTTTTGGGAGAAGGACATCCCCACAAATTATCACATTGATAATAAGGTCTTAAGCATGTGATCAGTTGTGAGGGACTTGGGCCCCCAGGTTGATAGCAAACTGACTTTTGACAACCATATTGCCACCATTGACAGAAAGCTTTCTACATGGCCCACCTCATTAGCAAGGGTATATCATCCAGGGACAAGGTGGTCATAGCATCCCTGTATTCTTCCCTTATAAGGCTCATTATTGAGTACAATGCCCCTTTCAGCATGTAGCTCACAAAGCACATGCAGCAGCTGGAGAGACCACAGAGGTTCCTCACCTGGAGAATCCAGGGGCTCAAACATCTACCCTATATGGATAGGCTAAAAGCCCTGTCCCTCTGCTCAGTCTCCTACAGACTCCTCAGAGGTGACCTTTGTCTGGCATACAAAGCAATCTCAGACCCTGCCCTGATGAGTCTGCTGCATATCCACAAGTCAAGCTCCACTCGAGTAACCCACATGCGTGACCTCAACCTGGTCTGTGACATCAATAGCACTTGTTGGTGGGACAGATTTGTGTCACAGAGAGTTCCCCTTTTGTGGAATAGACTCCCTCTCCACGTAAATCAAAGTACCTTATTAACCCTTTTTAAGCGCAACCTGGATAACTGGATGGGGAGCAGAAAATACACCCCTGGGATTATACCTGTGTCCCTGCTGGACAGTGGCATAGGGTGCTGACTTGTTGGAACATGGGCTAAATTTTTGGCTAGGCCTGTAAGGGCCTCAGGGCCAATAGCCTAGTAACTTCCTATGATTCTATGTACCTATGACTATGTCTGGGCAGTATGTGGCAATACAAATATGTATGTCTTAAATGTCATAGCACATGCTTTTAAGATTGATATTACAGGATCACAGGTTCATAAGTAAGTACTATGTTAAAAGAAGAATGGAAATATGGGATGGGAGAGGAAAAAGGGTGTTGCATTTAATACTGTGATGTTATTGTATTAAATATGTGGGCATACATACGATGTGGACATCCTACAAAAGGGCCTCACTGAGACAGATGCCTAGTGTCAAAGCCATGGCCTCAAGCTCAATGCCAAAAAGTGCATTGTCATACCTTTGGTAAAAACTCTGTACCCATGAACTACAACATAGGTGGTAGTATATTTAACACCGAAAGTGTGATAAGAGACCTTGGGACACAGGTGGACAGTAGTCTTTCCTTTGATAATCACATCACCACAGTAGTCAGGAAATCCTTCTACATGGCACACCTCATCACAAAATGTTTCTCATCCAGAAAAAAAGAGGTCAGTGTTCCCCTCTTCTCATCACTCATTAGACCCATTATAGAGTGCAATGCCCCTTTTGGTATGTACCTCACAAGACATCTACAACAACTGGAAAGGCCCCAGAAATACCTCACAAAGAGGATTACTGGCCTCAAACAGATACCCTATGCAGACAGTCTCAAAAAACTCCAACTTTACTCCATCGCATATCACCTATTCAGCGGTGATCTCTGCCTAACATACAAAGCTATGTCAAACCCAGAGCTATTGGACATGCTCCACTTAAAGAAATCCCAATCCCTCCGAGCTACATGCTCTAGGGACCTAAACCTTGTCACCACAATAAACCAAACATGCTCGAGGGATAGATTCCTGTCCCAGAGACTTCCCATACTCTAGAATAAACTACCTATCTATATCAAACAAAGCTCCTCATTAGCACTCTTCAAGAAAAATCTTGATGATTGGATGGGAAATAGGAAATTCACCCTGGGGATCACCTCTGTGGCTCTGCTTGACTGTGTCACAGGAAAATCATTTTCTTGGATGCTAAAAGCCATGGTACCTTTTTGGCTGGGCTTGTATAGGCCCCAGGGCCGATAGCCTAGTACCTACCTATGAACCTATAAATGGGGCCGTGGTTTGGGTGAATATCTCCACTGCTTTTTTGGGTGGAAATTTTATGAAGGAAAGTATGTAGCCAAATCTATTTATGTTTCAGCTTTATTTGATTTCATAAGCTAACATGCTTAGATTTAAGATATCTGTAACTAAGGTTTGTTGATTGAGTATGGATGCATGGTGAGTGATAGACTTTGTAAATGTTGAAGTAATGAGTGTGGATTTGAAGGACTCTATTATATTTATTGGAGAGATATGGTAGTTGTAAAAGACTGCTAATTTCTTGAGGAGGCACACTAGAAGGATTTGAGTCACAGTCATTTTGTATGACATGTAAGACAGATTTTGCTAAAGATATTCGCACTGTAAACATGTTACTAAGACAAGAGTTGTTGTAGCCACAGCAGTATAACATCTAAAAAGACATGTTGGGTTGTAGCACTTTAAGTGAATGGGTTAGATATGCTAATTGTTGGGCAACTGCTACTGAGTTAT
Organism: Protopterus annectens; assembly: GCF_019279795.1. Taxonomy (NCBI): domain Eukaryota; kingdom Metazoa; phylum Chordata; order Ceratodontiformes; family Protopteridae; genus Protopterus; species Protopterus annectens. The sequence continues at coordinate 29,478,449 of NC_056751.1, read as the reverse complement.
GTTTTGATTGTTTGGATGCAATAATAGGTTGGGGAAGTATAGGGGTGGAGTTAGAATAGTTTAAATTTACAGTAGAAGGGGGTGGGTGGGAATTGGTGGAAGGGTAGGGAGTAGAGTAAACCTGAGCATAGCAGGGTGAATGGAGTGGGACCCAAGCACTTAACTGGCAAAGCAATATCATTGAAAAAAATCAGTCAGCTTAGGTTATGATGCAAGGCAATAAAGTCTCCAGATATAGTAATCAACTGTATTAGTTTAAAAGTGAAAAACAGATCCTGGGAGAGAAAAAAGAAGATTACATAGAGCAGTCCACAAGCTTGTGAAGGACTAAGCAAATATTTACATATGTGGTTAAGGATTTATTGTATTAGTTATAAGATGCTGTAGAAAATTGAGAAAAGAAAGAGGGAATAGTCTGAAAATGCAAGCAAGGCAAGTAGTTTGCCCTGTTCAAATGGGGAAGGTAACAAGCTATGTACTGGCTGATATGTTGGACTTAAAAAATATTGTCCTTTATTATGAGCTGTTATATGTACCAAAAAAGAAGACATCCATCTATTCACTCCTATGGAAGTAATTGCACTACAGGTCAGTTCATCAAAGCTGTTGGGGTAGGAGTGTCAGTGTATATGTGTGTGGACTTCTGTGTGCATATCTGTAGGGGCATGAATAAGACTAAATGAATATGTGCGTGTGTGTGTGTGTGTGTGTGTGTGTGTGTGTGTGTGTGTGTGTGTGTGTGTGTGTGTGTGTGTGCATGACTGTTATTTTCCTGGATGATGGTACTGACAGGGTCAGGTAGGGAATCATGAGACTGGATTTGTGTGTTTATGTCTGAATGTGCGCATGTGTAGGGGTTGCCATTGTTAATGAGATGCAAGGGCTGCTCTGGGAACAGGTCTGCCAGCACAGCTTCCAATTAAAAGATACAATAATGTGTAGCTAACATGATGTTTTTCATTGTGTCTATGACATGTTTCTGAATCAGTGATTTTCTCAGTGATGTTAACAGACTAACCCACACTGGGAGATAAAAAAATGTTGTAATCCCAGGGTATAATTTTTAATTCTTTAGCACCAAGTTCATCAGTAGCAGCCTAATAAAAAGTGATTTGTTTTACATTGACAAATGAAATAGCAGGTTAAATCAAACTTTCTTTCTTTCTCTTCCTTATGTAAATGAGGTAGTATGCCATACAGCCAGAACTCCCTGATAATTTGGAGGCATAACTGTCTAATAATCATCCTTATGTTCTTATCTTCAGGTTTATTTGCATTTGCAGGACTGCTTTTTCATAGCTTTTGATAACAGTGATGTTTTTTATGCAGCTATCACTTTGTTAAGCTTTCATGCATAGCACTTTATAAACAGAATAACAAATGTATCCCTTACTTATTTCTTTGTTAAGATCCACACTTTCTTGTTATAATGGCTAAACTTTAAGTTATATTTTAGAATATTAAAAAGAGATGAAGATATAAGAATATTGCCGATTTAAGTGTAAGCATGTAATGTAAGTATTTTTAGCATCATCCTACATTTTCAGCATATCTTCTTGTGATTCTCTTTCACGATATTACGTTTTGGAAATGTTTCAGTCAATATCCAAAGGTGATTTTAAAAGTGAGAGTAAAATACTGGCTTAGGTCAAAAAGCATCTTGATATTGTTATGAGTAACAACAGATATCACACGAGGTTGACCATATGACCAAAGGGCTGCATATTAAATTTGAGAAGCAAATGTTGATAAATCATCTCCTTGGGATCATTATCTTGTTACAATGGAGGGTTATATGTGCTTCAGTAAGCCTCAGAACTCTGTCACCTGGAGACTTATGCCTCTAACAAGGCCTCCATTAATGAACAGGACTAGCTGAAGGGCCAAATAGGCAATGTTCCTGCAAACACTTCTATGAAATTCCAAAAGAAATCTAAGCTAACCATGCTTGGATCTGCGACATCAAGAGCCACACCCAGAACTAGACATGGAACAAGTACCCACAATGACAAGGGCTTGGTGAGAAACCATCCAGGCAATTCAGCCAGGGTCAGCTTAAAATGGCTGAAGTCATTTTGTGGAATCACTATCTGGAAAGCGAAGAATGAAACGTGTTGACAGAGCCAGAGGAAAGACAAACATAAGTAGGATAGACTCAAGTGAGCTAGAACATACACTAGAGATTGGATTTGGTAATATGTAAATGATCTCACCACACACACACACACACACACACACACACACACACACACACACACACACACACACACACACACACACACATACACACACACACACACACACACACACACACACACACACACACACACACACACACACACACACACACACACACACACTCTACTTAGCACAACCAGCACCTAGGTCCACTATCGGAACCTGGTTTACTTGGGTCATACTTAGAACTTTATCCATCTACACCATGAACTTGTATCACATTTATCAAAGTTTAATGTAAGAAAAAATATATGAAAAAAGCTATTATATCATTTTCTCAATATTCTTTACATGCATGTAATAACTCTGTTGACAACAAACATGCATGCATGCATGCATGCAGTACACAAACAAAATCAATGATGTTAAATGTCACTGAATAAATACATTTAATTTAACACAAATCATTAGAAAGGCCTGTTGGCTTCAATCTCCTTGGCCACTGTAAAATGCAAGACAGACATTAATCAGTAAAGCATATTCCTGAAAATAGGAAGCAATTACAGCTATAGCTGATAAGCCAAAAGTGAAGTGCCCGACCAAGTACACTATGATTGCAATAATAAGTTGGCACTTACTTCTAACATCAGTCCCCACTGTGGGATCATGTCCGTTTGTAGTCTTCACAGCTCACTGCACTGGTAGGTAACTTCTCTGCTCATTAGAGCAGATAATGCCAGTGACATCACTCAGTGCCATTGTAAGCTAGTTTCAGGCATCAAGTTTTGTACAGTGGGCCTTCATACTCTCTCAGAAGATGCTCTTTATCATTCCTGTGCAGCACATGAAAGAAGATCATTTAGTTCCTGGTTGCATAAGGCATGTGCACTGATGAATTCAGCACCTGAAGAGGCTAAGTCCATTTTGCACATCAGAATAACAGGAAAATGAAAGAGTGGAGTGCACAGCCTCACATACCAGTCATAAGGTGCTGCACACCTGTGGTCATCATGGTAGTGCAATGCAAAGTAACACCTGTATGGCTAGGCAATGCTATCAGCTTCGCAATACATGCATGCTGAATGCACATGACCTCTCAGCTTAGGAAAGGGTAGACATAAGTATGATAGCTCAATCCATGATTTATGGTAAATCACTTTATACCTGCAAGTCAGTGAAAACTCACACTAAATCATCTCAGTAACATAATTACACTACCATGTGTCCCACGTTAGAACAATAAAAACATGTATGCCATATTCTGGGAAATTGTTTTATGATTAGCAACTTACAAGTGAGAATATAGTGGATAATGCAGTGGACTAAGATATATATAAACTGACACTAGAAAGGACAAGTGGTAGTAATAGCTGGCTACTAGGTAGAGGAGTATGTGGAGGAACACAGAGCAGGACATTATAAAGGACTGAAATGCTGGTGGGGGCTCAGCCTAACAAAGGACAGAGAAAAGGGCAGGATTAGCATCTGTCCTAATGGTGGATGGGGGTTCAGCCTCACATGGACCAGGGAACAAAGTCAGGCCAGGTTACTATCCTGCTTTGTTAGGTTTGTAGCAATGTGCCTCATGCATACAGATATTCTGTGGTGATGGGGGGTATGAGGTGTCCATTACATTAGTCACAGATTGTGTTGTCAACACAGCTCTGATGGACAGCAAGCACTGGTAACATGCCTATAGATGCTCCACTACAGGAGACTCTCAGAAAATTGACAGAATAGCAGCAGTCAGGGATGTGACCACTGAATAGGGGCCAAGGTACCAGTACTAAGAAAATTGTGAAATAGCATGGATAATCTCACACACACACACACACACACACACACACACACACACACACACACACACACACACACACACACACACACACACACACACACTACTGCCACCACCATCATCGAACCTCTTTTTCCTATTTTCTACATGGGATCAGGGTGTCATGTCATCTGTTGCCATCGCTCTCCATTAAGTGCCACTTACATACCTTTTTCAACACCCATTCCTCACAATTGCAGGTCTTCTCTCAGGCATTCCATCCACCTCTTTGCTGGATGCCCTCATTTCCTTTTGCTTTCTTGCTGTCTGTCCCAAATCTTCTTCACCAGATTGTCGTCTACTTTTCTGCATCTGTCCAAACCTAGTGATCTGTTATGTTTGACCTTTTCTGCAATTGCAGTGTCTTTGGGTTCTGCCTCAGAGTGTGCATCCTAACACCCATCTCAAGCACTTCATCTCCATAGCCTCTAGTTTCTTTAACTGCTCTGCCTTTACTGCCCAGGTTTCTGTACTATACAGTAGTAGTGGTCACACCACTGTTTTGTGCACCTTACTTTTAAGCTTCTTTGGAATTCTTCTGTCATATACTACACCTGACACTCTGTGCCAGTTGGCTGCAGTCCCTCTGATTCTATCTTTGACCTCCTCATTCAGACTTCCCTTCTCCTTAATTTCCCCTCCCAGGTACCTAAAGCTGTTAAACTGTTCTACTATTTTCCCTTCTATCTCAATTCTCATTTCCTTATTTTCTCCATTTGCTGCTACAGCTGTCCTATTTTTACTCATTTTCATCCCATGTGCCTTTACTGCACTATCACACGCACACACACACACACACACACACACACACACACACACACACACACACACACACACACACACCTTAATGCTACTGGTAGCCATAATAGAGCAACAGTGCAGGTGCATTGCTGGATTGCTATGTGCCATAACCAAGGCACAGGGACTTTCTATGGAGACAGTGAGAGAACCTTCATATCCGGTAGTGCCATGATGGGGGAGCTGATCTATCATGACTGCCTCATGCTTGCAGCTGATGCACCAAACTAGTACTAACATGTGTTGTTACTGTGGGACAGAGACTTGCAACTGTGAACAATTTACTCATAAAACAGTATGCATATCTGCCAAGAAAGGATGTCAGGTCTGCAACAACAACAATGTGCACCACAAGGTAGGCTATGTAGAAAACTAATGTACAGCAGTCTGTGTGCTACATGGTTATATGAGTCAGAACTGTGATCCAACACTGCTATATGTATGTTATCTGTGTGTGATCACAGGTCCCACTGGTAACACTGGAGGGGACATTTGTATGATCCACAACTGAAATGCTGGTTGATAGGCATGATGAACTTCTAGCTATTTTGCACAGGATATCCCATCCATGTCAACACCATAGAATACATCAGAATGCCACACTGCCTCCAAGGTGCCTGCACCCTACATAGGGGAAAGGTTAATTTTATCTCCATGGCTCCAGAACATTCTGTGACATGGAAATCTCCTTTGATATCAATCAGTGGGTGTCCACATTAGTGATATAGGCAAAGATAGCCACTATTCACACCATGCCTGAAATTTTGAGTGTGCTACACAACCTGCATGAGGGAATGCAGTCACTTCAGGGACAGCAGAACATCTTGTAACATATGTAGATTTACACAGCATATATATTCATAGATTCATAGATTGCTACTAGGCTAACCACCCAGAGGGCCTTTCTAAGCCTAGCCATGCTTTACCAAAAGATAATGATGTCCTGTATCCAAACGGAAAATTGAGGGTCAGGCATTTATAAGCTATCTCTGTCCATAAGGAACATGGGTGTCAGGCATTGTGTAAGTTTCCTATTCCCCATCCACTAGACTAGGTTGTGCTTAAACTGGGTAGTAGAGAAACTCAGCTTCACATGGATGGGACAGGCATTTATAAGCTACCTCTGTCTATAAGGGACATGGGTGTCAAGCATGATGTAAGTTTCCTATTCCCCATCCACTGGTCTAGGTTGTGCTTAAACTGGGTAGTAGAGAAACTCAGCTTCACATGGATGGGAAGCCTGTTCCATAGGACAGGCTGTTTCTGTGACACATATCTGTCTCTCCAGCATGTTCTGTTTAAGTCACAGACAAAATTCAAGACCATAGACCTTGTATTTCTGGCACTCTTTGACTTAAAAATATGTAAGAGATTCATAAGTGTGGGGTTTTGGGATACCTTGTAAGCCAGGCATAGATTACCCCTTAGCAATCTATAGGAGACTGAGTGGAGGGAAAAGGCTTTAAGTTGCTATGGGTAAGGCAGGTTTGTTACGCCTTGGATTATTTTTGTAAGGAACCTCTGAGGTTGCTGTACTTGCTGCATAAGCCTGGTCAGGTACATACCAAAGGGAGCATTGTACTCATAACTCTCAACCTCTTAGTTCAAGAAATCATGACAAAGCCAAAGTAATGTGGGGACAATGGCCTAAAAATAGGGCAAATTATAAATATTGCTCTTATAAATTTAGTGAGTTGCTATAATAACAGATGTTGTGTTGGCATGCATTTTCTGAAACACAAGAAGTCTGAAACTCAGTTGGATATCAATATTTATTAACTTCATTCATCAATGATTTTTCAGAAAACCACAATTTTGTATGAGTAAGAGACCAAAAGTATGAGGCAAGAATCTGGACAGTTGAGAAGTATGATTGTACTCTCTAACTGGTCTGATAAGGGCAGAGTACAGTGGGATAATGACCTCTTTTGCCCTAGATGCCATGCCCGTACTTATAAGTTGAGCAACATAAAAGGATTTCCTCACCACTGTGCCACATGATGATCGAAGATAAGGCTATTTTCTATGTGCATACCCAGTTCCCTGACTAGTGGGTCAACTCTTAGGGGCATATTATCAACATGATAATTAGCCTGGCTGGCATTTTTCCCAAAGGGTGCATATATGCATTTCTTAGCATTGAGTATCAGCCCATTGCTTTGACACCATTTATTAGTCAGAGATAGACCTTCTTGAAGAATGCTAATGTCTGCAGTGGAGTTGATGATAATCCCCAGCTTGCAATCAAATGCAAACTTAGTCAGGCATAAACCTTCAGCATCTGCTTCCATTTCAGAGAAATAGATGCAAAAAAGGAATGAGCCCAGTACCAAGCCTGGGGGACTCTGCTAGTGACTGGCATCTTGGAGGAGGTAGTCTCATCTATTTTGACCTCCTTAGTTGGCTATCCAGTGAGTGATGAAAGGGTTTATATCTAAATTAGTGAGCTTGTCTAAAATGGCTGAGTGAGGTATTATATCAAAAGCCTTGGCCAGGTCAAGGTAAGCTGTGTCCACATTCTTACCTTTATCCAGTGCTTTGGTAACCCCCTCAAAAAGGTCCAATAGATTTAATTGACATGACTTTCCTTTAACAAAGCTGAACTGTTATGAGTTCAGCATTTGCAAGTTCCCTATGTCCTCATTTATCATGTCAATAATGATTCTTTCCATGGCCTTAAATATGACACTGGTAAAACTTATGGACCTGTAGTTACCTGGATCAGTGGTTGGACCTCATTTGTGCAGGGAAATGACTGTAGCCATCTTTCATTCCTTGGGCACACAACATAACTGATGGGTCTAGCTGAAAAATGATTCAAGTGGACCAGAGAAGTCATGTCTCATGCTGTTTATTAAACATCTCAGGATGTTATTGGGCCCATTGATACAGTGTTTTTGGCCTTGTAAAGTGTATTGAAGATCTCTTCCCTAGTAATAGTCATGGAGATTGTGGTATGTGGTATTTACTTTGGACTACTGGGAAGTGGAGGGAGAAATTTGAATTGAACCTGTCAACCAAAAGGTTGGCAATGGCCTCTGGTTCAGTGTGGGTGATGACATTTACATTAAGTTCTGCTCATTACTGTCCCTGAGGTTTTGGACATAGCTGTAGAAAGCTTTGTTTTTGTCCTTTGCTTGCTAAGCATTTTTTTTTTTCAAATTTAGCCTTTGAAGTACTAATTAACTCCTCTTAGCTGCCTGTTTAGATTGGTCAGGGGGATTTAGGTTCATAGGTTCATAGGTAGGTACTGGGCTATCTGCCTGAAGACATTTATAAGCCTAGCCGGAATGTGTTGGCTTTCAATGCCCCATTAGATTAGTTCCCTGTGCCTCTGTCCAGCAGAGCCATTGAAGTGATCCCTGGGGTAAACTTTCTGTTTCCCATTCACTCGTCAAGGATTCTCTTGAAGAGGGTTAGTGAGGAGCTCTGCCTAATGTAGATTGGAATTTTGTTCCAGAGCATGGGATGTCTCTGGGACAGGAATCTATCCCTCCAGCACGTCCTATTTATTGTTGTGGTGAGGTTTAGATCCCTGGAGAGTGTGGCTCGAGGGCATATAGTTTTCTTTAGGTGGAGCATGTCCATCAATTCTGGGTTGGACATGGCCTTATATGTCAGGCAGAGATCACCTCTGAGTAGGTGGTATGCAACCGAGTACAGCTGGAATTTCTTCTGCTTGAGCCAGTGATCCTCTTAGTGAGGTACTTCTGTGGTCTTTCCAGTTATTGAAGGTGTCTTGTAAAGTACATCCCAAATGGAGCATTGTACTCTATGATGGATCTGATTAGTGATGCATAGAGGGGCCTAATGACCTCTTTCGATCTGGATGCAAACCCTTTTCTGATTAGGTGGGCCATGTAGAAGGATTTTCTAAACACTTTGGCAATGTGATTATCAAAGGAGAGGTTACTATCTACTTGGGTCCCCAGATCCCTTATTACGTCTTCCGTATTTAGGGGGCTACCAACTATGTGGTAGTTTGTGGGTACTTTGTTTTTTCCAAAGGGGATGACTATGCACTTTTTGGCATTTAGCTTGAGCCCATGGTTTTGATATCAGGTATCTGTCTCAGTGAGACACTTTTGGAGGATGTCTGTGTCAGATGGAGAGTCGATTTTAGCCCCTAGTTTGCAGTCGTTTATGAACTTTGTCAGCCATAGTCCTCTTGTGCTTGCCTGTACCTCTGGGAAGTATATGCTGAATAGGAGGGGTCCTAGGACTGAGCCCTGGGGAATACCACTTGTAAAAGGTTTAGAGTCAGACCTAGCTCCTGCAACTCTTACCATGTGGGTTTTGTCCGTGAGCCAGTTGACAACCCATCTCGTGACATAGGGGTTTATGTTCAGGCTGGTGAGCTTGTCTATAATACTGAGTGGGGAATGTTGTCGAAGGCCTTTGCAAGATCTAGGTAAGCTGTGTGGACCACCTTTCCCATGTCTATAGCCTTGGTAACTATCTCAAAGAAGTCCACCAGGTTTAGGAGGCATGATCTGCCCTTAACAAAGCCGAACTGAGTAGGGTCCAGTGTTTAGCGGTTTCCAATGTCTCTGTTAATGAGATCCATGATGATATGCTCCATAGCTTTGCAGAGCAAGCTAGTCAGGCTTATAGGGCGATAGTTCCCGGGGTCCGTTGTGGCTCCACCTTTGTGGAGTGGAATAACCATTGCTGTGCGCCACTCTGTGGGAACATAGCCTGTGGAGAGGCTGAGTTTAAACAGTGTGTTTAGGTGAAGAGTTAGTTCATCTTTTAGCTCATGTAGGACGCAGCCTGGGACACCATCTGGTCCCACTGATGCTGTGTTTTTGTTTTTGGATTTTAGTATGCATGACTTTGTTCCTCCTACACTTGGCCACAATTTTTTTTTCTTTTGTTGTATAATCAATTGATATTATGATTTCACCAGGGTGGTTTGCCTTTTGAGTTTGCATTATTCTGAATATGAGTGGGCACAACTTACTCCTTACAGCTATGACTATGTACAGAGTTTTTGTAAATAGCTCAGCATATGCTATAGTGTTTACTGGGTTTGGGGGTGCTTGGACTTTAGCCAATGTGCTGCTTAGTAGAGAGGGGTTAATCTTTGAATAGTCCCTAAGGTTGTTTGGTTTTTCTGGATCACCAGATTTAATTTTTATTTAAGTAATACTGCCCTATGGTCAGATCTGACAAGTGAAGAGGTACATTGTCCCACCCCCCCCCCACCCCCATATTTCTGAGAACAAACTCAAGGAATTTTGTACCCCTGATAGGAAAATGGATGAGGGTGTTGGTATTAACATGGTTTAGGAATCGTCGGGTTTGTGCATTAGAAGTGGTATAGGATTCCAAGTCTATAGAGGGGTAGTTGAGATCCCCTATGACTATCACATTAGGATGAATGGTGAGGGACTCTAGTACATTGAGATGGGTAGTATGGGTTTCCTGGGACATGGCGGGGGACCTATAGGTTGCAACAGTAGGGTACAAGACCCTATTTATGGTGAGTTACACATGTATGAGGTCCAGTGGGTCATGGACTTTAACTAGTCTGGATGTGAGGTTAGTTTTAATATAGACTGAGACTCCTCAGATGTGAGGTTGGTTTCAATATAGACTGAGACTCCTCAGATGTGAGGTTAGTTTTAATATAGACTGAGACTCCTCAGATGTGAGGTTAGTTTTAATATAGACTGAGACTCCTCAGATGTGAGGTTAGTTTTAATATAGACTGAGACTCCTCAGATGTGAGGTTAGTTTTAATATAGACTGAGACTCCTCAGATGTGAGGTTAGTTTTAATATAGACTGAGACTCCTCAGATGTGAGGTTAGTTTTAATATAGACTGAGACTCCTCAGATGTGAGGTTAGTTTTAATATAGACTGAGACTCCTCAGATGCGAGGTTAGTTTTAATATAGACTGAGACTCCTCAATCATTAGTTCCCTCCTGTGCAATAGCTGGTCTAAAAGTATGAAAGGCATTGCTGGAATGCTCTTTAAGATTTTAAACAATGTCTCCATTACTATACTGATGTCTACACTCTCTAGGGAGAGGAAGGCTTGCAGGAAGTGGAGTTTCTTGTTAAGACTTCTAGCATTAACAGTATTACCTTCATATATTCCTTTACAGGCTCAGTTAGGGTGGTAGGGTTATCATCTGGCATTGTCTAAAAAAGGCACAATTGGCATGGAAAAGGTATTTGCCAATATCGGAAAGCCTAGAAGAGATAAGTGAAGACCATCCCTGGCAAAGCAGTGTGGTCTGTCAATCATGCCATCCCATGCCTTCAAATATTGTACTCCCTTGGATTGACACCAGAAGCTAAGCCAGTTGCTAAAATCAATAACTTTTTGTTGGTATCATGGCATCATCCTTGGAGAAGGTAGTGTGCTGCTCAGTGCTAGGCTCATACCTCCATGAGACACATAATCAGTGAGTTTGCTCATGTCTCGCTTCATATAGCAAATGGAGGTACATCTCAGGTCATTAACACTCACATGGACTATGACAGAGTCATACTGGTACCTGTGGTTCAATGACCTGAGTGCCTACTTGACTTTATGGCTAGCCCCAGAAAAACAGGTAACCATGACTGTCTCCTTACTCAGAATGGTTAAAGGGACATTGGTGTGCCCCACTATAGAATCACCAATGACCAGGAAATTTGGCTGTGCGCTGGTTTGCCTTAAGGTCTTAGCAGTAGAGGCATTGGATACAGTGTTACTATGTGTAGATGTGGGTTGTTTTTTAACAGAGGGTTTATGTGATGGCTGAGGACCCTTTCTTTGATTATATTATACAGGAAGTCTTAGTGTTTTAGGAAGGTTACCGGTAAGTGCCTCAGCATAAGTAGTTTTATGTGTAGAGTCTTTACCCTGTGCAGTAGGCATGATGCAAGTGTCACTGACAACCTCTATAGGATTGTTTTTGGTTGCATGAGAGTTTTGCCTCCAGTGTTAAAATGTATTTATACCTCTTACATACTTTATCTTTCAATTAAGAATTTGTGGGTTGTCAGTTTACATGAGGCAATTGCTACAATACCTCAGAATACCCATCTCAACCAGACTGGCCACAGAGAGAGATAGGAAGTGCATATCCATGGCTACTAGGGAGGAATAAGGGAAATTTATACATTGACTAGGTCAATAAGACCAGGAACTTTATGAACAATCGTCAGCTATGTGCAAATTAGATGCTCCAGTAGTTAAAAAAATGTCTAGACTGTAATGCACAAGAGTGCAGACCACAAACCTTCCTAATGTAAAATAACAGTTTGGAGCCAAAGTGCTTAAACCAGAGCTAAGATCTGGAGCCAACATACCTATCAAGGGCAGTTGTGACCAGCTGGCAGTCATATGAACATCCACGAGGATAAAGGGAGTTGCCCAGTATGACCTTAATAGCGAATAGGTGAATGATGCATGGTCACATGCTAGCCTTATGCAGATAATACACACTGTTCCTTAGATATTCCATCTATTGTTGACTCCATACTTCTTGGACTAGACAATTCCATAGTCACGACAGATGCTTTTCAGACAGCAATCCACTGGCCAAGCCATTCATTGCCCCATAATTCAATGCTAGCCCATTCCCTTAGAGTCATACAGTGTGCAATACCTACTCATATTCATATTCATTCACAGGGCTGTAGATACCAACATTCTACTCCCATATCACATGGAGGGGGTATGATAAGATTCACATACCTGTTCCCAATGTGATATGCTATCTATTCAAAATAATCCTTCCAAATCTAATGGTGCTGAAACACATAGTACACCCAGCTAGTTTTCAGCTCAAGGAAACTTCACCACAGATGGCTCCAAATCAGTTATTTTACATTAAGAAGGTTTGTGGTCTTCACTCTTGTGCATTATGGTCTAGACAGTTGTCTTAACTTCTGGATCATCATCATGTACATGGCTACTGCATCCACCATTCATAACCCTTCCCTCTGTCAGCAATACTGTCCCCTTCCATGTTAACAGTGCTGTCCCCTTCCATCTATGTTAGCAGTGCTGCCCCCTGTCACTCTGCCCTACTCCACATGTGCAAATAGTTATGATGATTGTGCCCCACCAACCCTTTTGTCCTCTGTGGGTGTGGTAGTATCTGATGCACAGACTGGCTAGTCAATGCACTGTACTGCATAGCCTGGGTGTGTTATTGCATGCATCAGTTTTGTTCTTTGTTGTCCTTGTCTTAGCCCAACCATAGTGTGGACAAACTCCATCTCTTTGTCAGTGCCACCGTGTATTTGCACCTATTCATAGGGTACAACGGCAGTGGCTCCTCTGACAAATCCTGACCTAATGTCTCCTCTCCTGCTACACATGTCTATCAGTCCTATAATGTCCCTGCTTTGTGCCTGCTGTTATAAGACCGTATTTTGTAGTATGGAACAGACCACAGATATCATGCTGATGGTCTAGAATGCATATTGCAGTGTGCCATCAGATGTATCTAAACAGATGAAGTAGGCTTTCAGAATTCCAAACACATTGATGTTGTCCTATGTCTGCAACAGTGCAACATTATACATCATCTTCACCATGGTCTGGTGGCTGGTGTTGGGAGTCATCTGCCATGGTTTCAAGGCATACACAGCATCAGCTGCAGCACACAACAGTGGACATTGTGATGAGTGACCTGCTGCCTACAATTATGGGATAAGCATATTGAGGACTTTGATTGGCAGTGTGTACACTTGCCAACTAGATGACCATATGGAAAGTCACCTCACCTGAAATGCTGGTATAGGTTGCACATGTGTTAGATCTGGGAATCATGAAATCTGCTTTGATGGTCATATATGTAGTGTATATAATAATCTGTGCACTGTACATCACCTGGTATTTGATGGTGTGGAATCTCTTCCGGATGTTATGCCCAACCATGTGGAGCAGGTGTAACTTTGATAGCAATGTATGTGCCCTCAGTGACCCCCACAACCTCAGGGAAATAGGCAACACCACAGAATTTCTGCACAGTGGTGGTCCTCTCCTTTGCTCTTTGTGAAAATGAAATATGCTCTGCCACATGGTGCAACATCATGTAGTGGAACTGGTGCAGAATTTGTAAGGCCAGAGTCTACAAAACTACTAATGTGTCCCTTGTCAGATACTGAAAGGGGTATAATGCTACATAAACCTTCGTTTCCACTGGGATAGGCATTTCATACTTTCTTTTTGATTCTATGTGAGGATGATGCTTGATCACTAACTCCCATATTGTGTCTCTGTCCACATAGTCATGGTTGGCAGCATCCTTGTCTCAGAGGTCATGGTGTATTAGCCCCTGGTAGACAATGACATGCCATATGGCAGAAGCTGTCTCTAAAGGCAGCCACTAATGCATAGTGCTCTGTTAATGCTACTCCTGGCATCATAATGTAAGGGAAGCTCATGCAGACCAGAAAATTTTAGTGTTCAGAACAGATGACTTCTGTGGCTCATCTCACTCATTTTATATGTTTCTGAAATGATCTGCCATGTTTTATTTCTTCATTTGCATTCACAATTGCTCTCATAAGAACGGTGATGCTCATTTGCATGTCATTATATGGTAATTCATATGCAATGCTTATTTTGGTCTTTCTCCGTTAGGTTGGTCACACAACATGTATTTCTGAAATAATCCCTCTGTGTCAATACCCCACCATGGTATTTTATGTAACACTGTATGTTATTTGTTCCTGAATCCCTCTAATCTAATTTAATATTTTATAATAGACAGTATACTTTCAAGCAAGGTAATGTAAAATGTAGTGGATGACTTTACAAGAATTAGACTTCAATATCGATTGGAAAACCTGTTCATCAAAAACCCCAACCACCCACATTAACTTAAATGGCTTCTCCCAAATTATAAACTCCCCCACCAGAATCAATAAGCCCAACAATAAAGAAGGCACCCTAGATTGGATACTTATAAATAGCAAACCTCAGTTATATACATCAGGCACCCTACCTGAGAACATGAGCGACCACTTCGTAACATATATAATAAGAAAAAGGAATGACATGCCTCAACAAATCACCCTTAAAACCATTAGAAACACAAAAAACTTTAACCTCACCAATTTCCAGACCGAACTTAAATCTTGCAATTGGTACAACCTAAAGCTACTTCCCCTAGATGAAGGAGTCTCACACTTTAATACTAACTTCCTAGCCATCTTAGACAGGCATGCTCCAATAAGAAAGATCAGAACCAAAACCAAAATAGCTCCATGGCTAACCAAAGTTACTAACCAAAAGCTAACCGCTAGGGACACAGCATGGACCTCCTGGAAATCCACCAAATCCAGTCAAGATCATATTAGGTACAAACAATTGAGAAATGAAACTAAACAATCAATTAAGCCAGATAAACAAACCTACTATTTCAGCTTACAAAAAAAAACACCAAAACCAACCACAAAAATTCTGGTCAGGTCTCAATAAACTACTCCATCCAGGTAAATCCACTACCCCCACCCCTTCATCTACACTACATCTACCCCCTAAAAGTATAGCAGAGGCCTTCAATACTTTCTTTACAGAAACAGTGCAATCCCTAGCTAATAACCTACCTCCCAACTCAGCAAATGCCACCTCAGCCCCATTGGATAATGTACCCCCATTCAAATATGATCCAATCCCCACAGACTATATTAAATCCCTACTTAAGAAACTCAAACCCACCACACTAGCAGCAGACTTACTCCCTGCTGAATTCCTACAAAAGGCCGCAAACTAAATATCATACCCTATCTCCATCTTAATCAACCATACTCTCCATGAATCTTATGTCCCCTCCATCTGGAAAATCTCCCACATTATACCACTTCACAAAGGGGGTAACTCCACAGAACTCTCAGACTACAGACCTATAGCCATTCTATCTCCCCTAGCCAAAATAATGGAAAAATGTATGCATAAACAAATTCTAACTCACCTTATTCAGAACAATCTCCTACCCCCATCCCAGCATGGATTCAGACCTGTCCATAGTACCACAACAGCACTTCTTTCCTTCTCTCACACAATAAATCAGAACTGCAATCACAACAAACTCTCCTCTGCCCTCTTTCTTGACCTATCCAAAGCATTTGATATGGTTAATCACCACCTACTCCTAGACACACTCAAATCATTCAACCTTAACAACCTAGTAATCAAGTGGTTCCAATCTTACTTGCAGGGCAGACAACAAGCAGTATTATGGAAAGACAATCTATCCCCCCTACTAACAATCACCCTTGGGGTCCCCCAAGGGTCCATATTAGGCCCCCTCCTTTTCTCAATATTCATTAATGACCTACCCAAAGTCATCCCTGAAGCAACCTGTATTCAGTATGCAGATGACTCTACCCTAATCTGTTCTACCACCACCCCCTCAGACCTACAATCCCTATCCCAGAGCACATTCAACAAAGTAGAGATCTGGTTCAATAATCACCGTCTCCTATTGAATCCCAACAAAACCAAACTACTACTTCTCTCCCCTACCCGAAAAACCTCATCACCAAATATTACAATCTCATCCAATAATGGCACCATAATCTCTCCAGATCCATCTACAAAACTTCTTGGTGTAATAATAGATAATAACCTTACATTTGAGACTCATATTGACAAAACCATCAAAACAGTTAACAAAAAACTAGGCTCCCTATATAGGATTAAACAATTTCTAACCCCACCGGCCAGAACAGCCATAGCTAGAACAAACCTTCTCTCAACCCTTTTCTATGCCTCTCCCATTTTCTTAAAGCTACAGAAAGCTAACCTAAACAAAATAGCTAGCTGCTACAACAATATAGCTAGATTCGCCACAGCCACAGCATACAGAACCCATCACTGTCAAAATCTTCAAACATTGGACCAAGGGAGCCCGCAGGATTTTTTGCAGGGGGGGGTGCAAACCCAAGCCCCGTCCATGCAGCCCCACCCCCTCTGCTGCCCCGCCCACTCAGCCTCACCCCCCCCCCCCCCGCACCTATGCAGCCATTCCAGTCCATTACTTGGCTATTTCTCCCCATTTGTCATAGACACTGTTCAAATCTCTCAGTGTGCATACTGTTTTATGCTTTACTTCTACAATGATTACAGATATTTGGATTTAATTTACAACTTTTATAGCACAAACAGTGACAGACATTTACTAAACCTAAACAAAGCAATAGTCTTACAATGAAAACAGACTTAGCATTAAAACTTCTCTACCTTTGAAACCCGCATTCAAAGAAAATGCATCTGGCCAGTGGCAGGGTAAGTTTACCTTTGGGCTGTTTTAAAATCATAGGCTCCTTGCACACATTTTTAGAACCATGGAAAAGTTATTTGATTCACCTTCCTGACTGTATTAATTATACTATATAATAATTGAATTATATCCCTTGTATAATACAGCACCACTTGTTAGAGTGTGTTTTAAATTTATAGTTCTGAACATTTTTCTTTTAAACAATGAAACAAATCATATGAACCAATAATGACAACCTGCCCAATTCAGAACATTTCAACCATAAAGGGCCACTCTACTCAAACTTCTGTTATACAATCCACCAATATCAATTGATATGCAGAATTTTTGCAGAAGTAAATGTCATCTGAATAATTCCACATTAAAGAGATCTGAAACCAGTGAAGAGGTTGTTGCTAGAAAACAACTTTATATTTCAGTGTTTAATCTACAAATTCAATGCCTGCTGCCCTTGAAGAATAAATTGCCTATGTTATATTAAAAAAATGGTAAGCTGGTATATTGCAATAGGGAATGGGTGGCAACCTGAAAAACAAGTTCATAGTTATTAGGCATCTCATCCAAAGGAGGACATACTCAGGACTGTAGCACTCCACCTCCTTAAAATACAAATCTACATGTTGTGGGAGTAGAAAGTACAGTTGTTTTCTCTTACCATAAATGTAGATGTTCGAGTGTGTTCACTGTTGCAGTCATGACTGTAGGGTTCTTCCTGCCAGCAGCAGCCCCCAATCGGCCAGAGTCCCAAAGTCTAGATAGGGCATCAGCTGAGTCGCTTTTATCCTGACGTCAATGCACCAGAAGGTATAAAGACCTCAGCTGATGCCATTTCCCCAGTTTTTCTTGACCCAGATGTCAGGTTGCCAAAAGGAAAAGGCTAAAAAAGAAACCATGCCCAAAACCTCATCAGCCAAAATACCTCATAACAGATAATACTCAAAGAAAAAAACAAAAGAGGGGGCAGGAGGGAGGGTAACCCAGACTGCAACAGTGAACACACTCGAACATCTACATTTATGGTAAGAGTACACAACTGTACTATGTCCTTCGTGGTTCACTGTTGCAGTCATGACTGTAGGGTTGAGGCCCAAAGCTAAGAAAGGGTGGCTGGAGGAGAAACAGAGGGAGCGGTCACAAACCTTGCAAAATCGCAGAAGCAAAACCGGCCCTGGATTTAGAATAGAGAGGGAGGTTGTAATGCTTAGAAAAAGTATGTACAGAACTCCAAGTAGCAGCCTCCAAAATATCCTTGGTAAGAACACCACAATGAAAAGCTGCTGAAGTAGCAGTAGCCCGGGTAGAATGACTCCTAACATTAACAGGAACTGGATTGCCATGATAAGAGTAATAGAACTTGATGGAATGGGCAATCCACTTGGAAATAGTTTGCTTAGTGATTGCTCTCCCTTGAACAGTAGGAGCATAAGCGACAAACAATTGATCAGATTTCCGGAAAATCTTGGTCCTGTTCAGGTATAAACAAAGCTGCCTGTGCACATCTAAAGAATGCAAAAGACTTTCTTCCTCACTTTGAGGATTAGGAAAGAAGGTAGGCAAATGAATAGACTGATTCAAGGCCACTGCTGAAACCATCTTGGGCATAAAGGTAGGATTAGTCCATAGAGATACCCTGTCCTGATGAAAAATAAGGAAGGGTTCCACAGCCACGAGTGCTTGCAATTCCAAAATTCTTCTAGCAGAGGTAAGAGCTAATAGAAAAGCAGTTTTCCAAGACAAAAATTTCAAATCCATGGAAGCTGCAGGTTCAAAAGGAGACAAGGTTAATTTCTCCAAAACATAGTTAAGATCCCAAGTGGGAACAGGAGCCCTCATAGGGGGCCGAATATTCTTAGCCCCTCTAAGAAATTGTTTAAGTAATGGATGAGAAAAAAACAGAGGATCTGTATCATAATGTGCAGAAACAGCAGAAGCATGAAGCTTAACAGACGAAAAAGATAGGCCCGTATGTACCAACTCTGTCAGATACTGTAAAATCAGAGGAATGTTCGGAACAGCAGAATCACCACCCTGGACTTGACTCCAGGAACAAAATCTTTTCCATTTACCCGCATAAGATTTTCTAGTGCTGGGCCGTCTAGCTTCAAGGATTACATCCAATATCTGTTTGGAAAGGGCAGAGGTGTTTACAGACCCTGGATCTGCCAGGCAGCTAGATTCGGAGTTTTGACATAACTGTGCAATATCCGGCCGTCCCGTTGAGACAGTAGATGAGGGATTTGAGGCAGAATCCAGGGAGACTCCTGAACCAAGTTCATCAGAGTGGAATACCAGAATTGCCGAGGCCAATTGGGAGCCAGTAAAATCATTTGCAGTCTATCCTGTTTTATCTTCAGAAGTACCCGAAATAGAAGAGGAAAAGGAGGAAAAGCATATACTGAGAGGTGTTTCCAACTGAATGAGAGGGCATCCACTTTCGATGCTAGTTTGTGGTAGGTCCTTGTGCAGAATGTTGGAAGATGATTCTGAGGGGATGCAAAGAGATCTATGTCCGGACATCCCCAAGCCTTTATAATCATCCTGAATATCCGAACATCCAAAATCCATTCGTGTGGATCTGAAATGTGCCTGCTCAATGTGTCTGCCAGAGTGTTGTCTTTCCCTGGCAGGAATTGCGCTTGTAAGTTGACACTGTAGGTCAGAGCAGTGTACCAGAGAGTCATGGCTAATCTGCACATGGGGTAAGAGTGAGAGCCCCCCTGCTTGTTTATGTACCACATCACTGTAGTGCTGTCTGTCTGTATCAACAATTGTCCTGGTAGAAGAAGGTCCCTGAAGGCAATCAGGGCATTCTGTACAGCTAGCATCTCCTTCAAATTTATGTGCAGGTGTGTTTGCTCCTTTGTCCAAACACCCTGAAGACATCTCCCGTGCATGTGGGCTCCCCCAGGCATAATCTGAAGCATCCGTTGTCAGAACTTGGTTGGTCGGTGGAGGACAAAAAGGCTTCCCCTTGTTCTGTAGACAGGCTTCGGCCCACCAAAGAAACTCTTGCTGGAGACAAGGCAAAATCGTGATCACTGTTTCCAAACTGTGGTAATGCTGAGACCATACACTCTTGAGGTACCACTGCAGTTTCCTAATATGCAGCCTTGCATATGGTATTAGCAGAATGCAGGAAGCCATGTAACCCATAGCCTGCAGAATATTTCTTGCAGTCAGCTGTTTCATTGAAGCCAGGTGTCGGAAAGAAGAAGTCAGTTGCACTTTTTTGTCTGGTGTCAAGGAAGCCATCTGGGTTGAAGTACTCAGAAGAGCACCCAGAAAAGTAATCCGCTGTGTGGGTACCAGATTTGATTTCTTTAGATTCAGTGTGATACTAAGGTATTGAAGAAGATGTTGCACAAAAGCTAGATGCTGAAGTAGAGTGTCTTTGTCCTCCACCTGAATAAGACAGTCATCCAGATAAGGGTATATTTGAATCCCCTTCTGTCTGCAAAACGCCATTACTGGTGCCAGGCACTTTGTAAAGACCCTGGGCACAGTAGATAAGTCAAAGGGCAGCACAGAGAACTGGTAATGCTTAGAGCCCACTTTGAAATGTAGATACCTATTGCACTCGTGCCTTATAGGAATATGCAGGTAAGCTTCTTTTAAGTCCAAAGTCACCATCCAAGCGTTCTTGCCCAACATAGGCAGCAGCTGCTGCAGAGTGAGCATCTTGAATTTTGGGATATCTAGGAAGGCGTTTACTACTGAAAGGTCCAGGATTGGCCTCCACAAATTTTCCTTCCTGGGAACCAGGAAAAGTCTGGAATAAAAACCTTGCCCTATTTCTAAATGTGGTACCAATTCTATGGCCCTCAATCCTTCCTACCAAAGATGCTTCCAGGAGAGGAGCCCCTGGAACCAGAAAGGGAGAGTCATAAAGACTGTTTTCGGTAGGGTTGAGACTTATCTTCACCTCCCTTGGGAGAGGGGGCACTCCACTGCCTATTCCTAAAATGGGACTGTACCTGTCCCCTACCTCTGGAACGCCTGAATCTGCCTCTCTGAGACCTGTCCGAGGCTGGAAAGGACCAAGGTTTAGCTGGCCAGTGTCTGCTAAATCTAGGAGGTTGCATCTGTAGAAAATCCTTAACAGTCTGCATAGATATGGATTTGTCCTCCATTTTCTTCAATATCTCTTCAGCTTTGGACCCAAACAGAACATCGTGCTGCAAAGGGGCATCCAAAAGTTTGGCTTTAACCTGATCCGGCAAGCTTTGTTCCTTTAACCAAGCATGTTTTCTAATAACAGCGCCAGTTGTTGCAGCCCTACAAGAAGCTTCCAAAGAATCAAAACCACAATGCAGGGTATGTTTACCCACCTGTTCAATAACATACAATAAATCCTGTAACTCCTGATTATCCACACCAATAGACACAGCTGACATATTTTGTTTAAATACAGGCAAAAGGTATTGCTGATACGTCAGCATATGAAATTGACAGTTCAAAGCCCTAATAGACAATGTAGCAGAAGTATACACTTTTTTACCCCATCTCTCCAAAGCCCTGAACTCTCGGTCAAAGGGAATAGGATTTTTAGCAGAGGCCACTTTAACACCCTTAGGACCCTGAGAAATTGTTTCCGGATCAGGCGAATGATTCTTAAAAAGAAACGTGTGAGAATCTGGAACCCTATAATACCTATCCGGTTTGGCCGAGGCGGAGGGAAAAGAATCAGGAGAGAGAGAAGCTTCCAAAAAAACATCATCAACAAGGTCCAATACAGGGGGAATAGCCAGAGGCCTATGCTGTGGGAGAAGAAGAAAATCCCTAAGCCTTTTCTTGGATTCAGAGAAATCCTGCCCTTCCCAGTGAAAATGCACCCTCATATCATGTAAATTTTCACCAAAAGAATAATCCTCAGGAGGAGAGGCTGAAGGAAAGGAATCTTCAGCATCAGAATCCTCATAAGGAGGAAAATAATAATCCTGCTCAAGGGAAGATGCAGAAGAAACAGAAATTTGGTCTGAAGAATCATAATCGGACTGTAATCTAGACTTCTTGTCAGGAGGGGGATGTGAACCCCTGATCATAGTCAAAAGATCTTCAGCCAGCCTAAGCATCTGCCTCTGAGGCCTAGGACCCTGATCAAAAGGTGCCTGTGCTTGCCATTTCACTTTAGCTAGAGCCTTAGACTTTGTCTTTGAATGTAAAACTGAATCCACATTTACAGGAAGCTGCGAAGGCCAGAAAACTCCCTCAGAAGCTGGTACCTGCCTACCAGCTCCGGAACCAACTGAGGGAGCAGTATCCAAAGGTCCAATCCCTGGCAATTCTGAAGACCCCATCAGCTCCACACCGGAGTTGGTACAGGCAATTGGTAAAAAAAGAGGCTGATGACAGGGGCTGCAAAGGCACCTCACTGACGACCATCGAACCAGCAACTGGCAATAACTGAGTAACATCCTTTGCTGTGGACCTCGGAGGCCTGTCTGCATCCTTGCGCCTCTTAC
Source organism: Protopterus annectens (assembly GCF_019279795.1). Taxonomy (NCBI): domain Eukaryota; kingdom Metazoa; phylum Chordata; order Ceratodontiformes; family Protopteridae; genus Protopterus; species Protopterus annectens. The sequence continues at coordinate 29,455,937 of NC_056751.1, read as the reverse complement.
ACACCCCAGAAGCCGGAAAAGAATCCGAAGACATGTTATAATTAAACCTTTTTCCAAAATAGTAAAAGGCAAAGTTACATCTACGCCTAATAGTACGCCGATTAAATCTAGCACAAAATGCACAATTAGCAACGTCGTGGTCAGGACCCAGGCAGGGAATACAGTAAGAGTGAAAATCCCTATGAGGTATTTGCTTCCCACAAGAAATACAATTTATTTATTTATTTAGTTTGCATTTGTTGACCGGGCTAGTCTAACTAGAATAAAATCCATTTTCAGTAGAGGCCCGGGGAGAAAAGCTCCAACACAGATAATTTTATACAGTAAAAAATAATAAGTTCAAAGAAGTATAACAGTAGTAAAATAGCTCTAAGCAGTTACAGCCATACACAGACACAATATATGACTGTAATAATTGTCTCAAATTCAAAGAATTATAATGATAATTAAAAAGGGTCTAAACAGATTACAGACATACAGATTAGGTACAGTTGTCATTACAAGCATACCCAGCTCATGCTGAGGTGATATGCAATGCAATAGAAATAAAAACAAATTAGTAGTTTTCAATTGGAAGCAGGATAACAAAAAGTATATACTGTTAATAATTTATACAAATGTATCATATGATACAGTGAGATAAAGGTATATAGGAAGCAGCAAGAGTATGTAAATCGGTGGAATATACTCTTGTTACGAGCAGAGAAGACATTTAGTCAGGGTTAGTACAAGGAAAAAGCCAGTGAGAACTGAGAAATTGTTTTATTTTTAGTTTAAAGAGTCTTGTGGAGGTCAGAGATAGGAGTTCAGAGGGAAGTCTGTTCCAGTGTTTGCCTACGGAGTTAGAAAACAAAGAATCTCCAGCTGAGTTGTTGGATTTGTTGATAGTAATAAGTGGCTTATTAGAGGAGCGTAGGTTCTTAAGATTGTTGTAGGGGGTAATGAGGGTAGTCAGTATAGGTGTATAGGTGGGGTAGTACAAGCTCTTATGGATAATAGTGAGTTGTTGAGATAGTATCTGGTTATGAAACTCTAGCCATCCTAGTTGTTTTAGGTTGTTGCAGTGATGTGCTCTAAAAGGAGATCCTGTGGCAAATCTAGCAATGGAGTGATAGGCAGTAGCAAGTTTGTTTAGGTTGTTTTTTGAGAGATTGGTGTATATGGGTGAGGCATAGAGTAAGGTAGTGATTAAATGAGTTCTAGCTATAGCGATTTTGGTTGAAGGAGTAAGGAAGGGTTTGATTCTGTAAAGGGATCCCAGTTTATTATTTACTGTTTTTATAGTGATGTTAGTATGAGTGTCAAAGTTTAGATTATCATCTATGGTTATTCCAAGAAGTTTGGTGGTTGTGTCAGGAGATATGAGAGTCCCATTGTTGGATGTAAGAGTAAAATGAAGAGGGGCAGACCTACGAGTAGGAGTAAAAAGTAGGAGTTTAGTTTTTTTAGGGTTAAGTAGAAGGCAGCGGTTTAAAAACCATTGTTCCACTGTATTAAATGCATTTTGTGTAAGGGATTGTAGCTCGGTAGGGGTATTAGCTGAGCAAATAATAGTGGAGTCATCTGCATATTGAATGCAGGTAGCATGTGGGATTGCTAGGTGGAGGTCATTAATGAAAATGGAAAATAACAATGGGCCTAAAATGGAGCCCTGGGGGACACCAAGGGAAATAGGGAGGTGAGAAGATAGATTGCTTTCCCATAGTACTGCTTGTTGTCTATTTTCTAAGTAGGATTTGAACCATTGTAATGCTAGAGTATCAAGAGAAAGAGATTTAAGTATTTCAATAAGGAGCTGGTGATTAACCATATCAAAAGCCTTAGATAAATCAATGAAGACAGAAGAGGAAAGGGTATTGTTATTACGGTTAGAATTTATACAGTCTGTGAAGGAAAGAAGGGCTGTGGTGGTGCTGTGGTTAGGTCTAAATCCATGTTGACAGTTGGCAAGTAAGTTATTATCAATTAGATGGGTGAGTACTTGCTTATGGACACATTTTTCCATGATTTTTGCCAGTGGAGAGAGTAAGGCTATTGGTCTGTAGTTTGAGATGTCAATGGAGTTACCACCTTTATGAAGGGGGATGATGTGTGAGATTTTCCAGATAGATGGGATATTTCCTTCGGTTATAGTTCTGTTTATGAGTATGGAAATGAGGAGGGCTATGGCTTTGGCACCTTTTTGCAGGTATTCAGCAGGTAGATGGTCAGCAGAGGGGGGTAGTAGGTTTCAGTTTTTCTAGAAGAGAGCAAATGAAGGATGTAGGAACAGGTTTTAGCTGAAATAATGGAATAGGGTAAGTTGAAGAGGTGGTTAGATTAGGGGAAGTTGGAGATAATTGCTTAGCTAGTGTTTGAATGGTATCTGTAAAGAAAGAATTAAAGGCATTGGCAGTTTGTGTTGGATTATCTTGGTTAGAGCCTTGTGGGACAGATGTAATAGTTTGGCCTGGGTGTAGGAGTTTGTTGATGCTGGACCAAAATTTTTGTGGATTTCTTTGGTTAGTTTGTTGTAGTTGGATATAAAAGTTTTTTTATCTAGCAGGATAGCTTTTTTAGTAGTATTTCTAAGTTGTCTAAAGGTTTGGTGGTCTGTTGAATTCCTGGTAGTGTGCCATTTTGACCAAGATTTGTTTCTGAGGAGAATATTCTGTCTAGTTGCTTTGGTGAGCCATGGGGCAGGTTTAGTGTTACTTCTAATAGAGCGTACAGGGGCATGTTGGTCAAGGATGGATAAGAATGTGGAATTAAAGTAGTCAACTGCTTTATCTAGGGGGAGTGTTTTTAGTGGTGACCAATCACAGTGTTTAAGTTCTAGCTGGAAAAGTTCAGGGTTGAAGAATTTTTTAGTCCGGATTGTACGATATGTAGTAGGGTTAGGTATGTTAATTTTGTGTCTGATGATATAAGTGAGTAAGTGATCACTTAGATCATCAGGGAGGGTTCCTGCCTTGTATGTGAGATGTGGAGAGTTTGTAAGAATCCAATCTAGTATACTTTCTTTGTTGTTGGTTTTATTAATTCTTGTAGGGGATGTAATAACTTGAGAGAAGCCATAAAGATTAATGTGGGTGGTGGGCTGAGGGGTACTGCAGGACTTCCAATCGATGTTAAAGTCCCCAAGTATTAAAGTTTCTTGTGGAAGATTGATAGATATCCAGTTAAGAATGCTTTCAAGGGTATTAATGTTATTACCAGGGGGAAGGTAAATACAAGCGATGTTAATGGATTTGAATTTGTTGATTTGAAGTTTAGTGACAAGGATTTCTGAGTTATTAAATATAGGTAGATTTATGTTAGATGTGGTGACTTGTAGATTATTTTTATAGAGGACTGCTACACCCCCTCCCTTTTTGTTAATACGGTTCATTCTCAGGATACTGTAGGCAGGTGGGGTAAGTTCATTGTCATTAATGGATGGTTTTAGCCATGTTTCTGATAGACATAGGAAATCACATTGGTAGAATTCTAATAGGGCATGAAGATGGGTAGTCTTGTTTTTAATGCTTCGAATGTTAAGATGTGCTATTGAAAGAGAGTTTGGAGGCTTATTAGGTGTATGTGCAAGAGTAATGTTAGAGATGATTTGTACAGTGTCAGGAATATTGTTTGGGCCAGGATTAGGATGAATGTCTTCATCTAGCAGGGCTAAGTGGGGTATTTTATATGTGGGGTTGTTAACTTTAAGGAAATAAAAATAAAGTGTTTTTCTTGCATGGAGAGTACTATATTTTATATGGGTTAGTCTGTGATATTTGGCTTGCAGGTAGCAGGGACAAATTGTGGTGTTAAAGCTGTAAAGAGAGATAGGTAGTAGTGGTGTGGAAGTGAGCCTGGAGGGCAGTAGAAGGTTTGGGTGGAGTGGTTGTTCATAAGAGGTTAATGTGTAGATAGTTATTAGAGGAGGTAGGAGTGAAACAAATGCTATACATTTTAGTTGAGTTAGGTAGGAAACATTGGCCATGATGTAGGTATAAGATGAGAAGATAGATAAGGGTATATAGTAATAGCAGCTGGGTATTTGAAACTATAAGGGTGGGGTGGATATGTGATATACTTAGGAGAGGTAATTGAATAAGGTTGGAGGGGAGTGGTAATAAGGAGAACTATTTGATTGGTATAGGTAAAATAGGGGTGTGGTTTAGTGAAAATATATTGGGGACCCCTGGGGGTGGGTAGGAATTGGGGGTAGGGAGGGGAGCGGAGTGAGCCCGCAGGGCGAACGGAGCGGGTTGAGACAGCTGAGTGAGACAGTCGAGGTGAACAATCAGTGGAATTCTGATTGTGGAGGAGTGGCTGCAGGGGTAAGTAGGTTTGTGATCTGTGTAGAAGAGTAGGATGTAGTATAAGTGAATTTTAAAGGCAGATAGTGGGAAAGTATAGCAGAACAGGTAATAGATAGGGTCAGTTGTAAGAATGCTAAAAAGGAGTTTAAAAAGAAGACAGCCTTATGAGGATGAGGGGCAACAAGAGAGGAGCAGATAGGAGGGTGCCACCTAGTGGGCAGTCAGGTTTATAACCACAGAGGTGAGGAACAAATCAGGCAAGGCTAGACTAGGGCTAGAAAGGCAATATATGTGAAAGGGTTAATAAAACTAGGAGTATGAGAGGGATTATACGTAGTCTACTGGATTTAGGGGGGGGTGGCTACTGGGTGTTCAGGCTGTGAGGCATACAATAAATAACAACAAGGATTAAAGCAGTGAAATGAATTAGCTATAAGCCAAACTTACAAAGTGCACATACTCTCTTATCACTTTTCATGTGAGAACAGCAGTTTACACTTATGAAGTGATGTTACAGTTGGATGATTTGGGTGGGTCCTTGGGTCCCTGGTGGATAATAATCTCCTAATGGAGGGTAGGCAGGAAATTGCACATACTCTCTTATCACTTTTTGTGTGAGAACAGCAGTTTACACTTATGAAGTGATGTTACAGTTGGAGGATTGGGGTGGGTCCTTGGGTCCCTAGTGGATAATAATCTCCTAGTGGAGGGTAGGCTGGAAATTGCACATACTCTCTTATCACTTTTCGTGTGAGAACAGCAGTCTGCACTTATGAAGTGATGTTACAGTTGGATGATTGAGGTGGGTCCTTGGGTCCCTGGTGGATAATAATCTCCTAGTGGAGGGTAGACAGGATATGATCAGCACACAGGGGCATGAAGCACACAGCAGCCAAGGGGTATTCTAACAATTATTAACTTTTTCTGACATCTGACTGGAGCAAGAAAAAGACCTCCCCAACGGGGTACTTATCTTTATAAAATAAAAATCCTGGGATTAAATCCAAAAACAAACAGGAACAGGCCGACCCGCATCAGTGAACTGCAAAGGGCACCGCGTGGCAAGAAAGACTGGGGAAATGACGTCAGCTGAGGTCTTTATACATTCTGGCGCATTGACATCAGGATAAAAGTGACCTCAGCTGACGCCCGATCCAGACTTTGGGACTCTGGCTGATCGGGGACTGCTGCTGGCAGGAAAAACCCTGCAGTCATGACTGCAACAGTGAACCACGAAGGACATCCTATAGCCTTCTGTATCAAGATGCAAGTATGCTACCTGCTGTGCTGCTTTAAAAATTCTATACCACAATAGTGATAACATTTGCTAAACAAAACAGTTGCACATTTTAAGTAGGCTTAGCATGAGCAGCAGTAAATTTCTCTTCCCTTGAAGCTCACAATTCCTTGAAAACGCACTTGAAAATAAAATTCACCTGCTAACTCTAACTAGGGCATTTCACTCTCTCTCTCACACACACCTCAACCTCTTAGTGCAAGAAAGCTGGACAAAGCCTAAAATAAATAGGAACAGATTATAAATATTGCTGTCATGAACTAAGAACATTGCTAGAATCTGCACCTGCTTCTGACAAAGTACCTTCTTGATGACACACAGGACAAATATATATTTGTGCAGTTATTCAAACCCAGATGACAGGTGCAGACCTCATCAATGACTTTTAATCAGGAGCCCACCTTTCCCTTTGTAGAAATGAAATATTTATTTTTAGCATGTGCACAATTAAGGAATCAATGTGAGAAAAATCCACATAAAAAATAGCAAGATGTGAGATAGAAATCAGTCGACATATATATGGGTGCATGGCAACAGATCAAAACATCTAAATATCTACAAAAATATCTAATGTACGAAATACCAACAGTTAAAAGCAATCTAAGCACAAAACAGAGAAATGTAGGCATTTTGGCACAGTCCTATGATTAATACAGATGCATGTGCTAACTACAGTGACTGACTAGGTTCAATATACACACTCACTTACTGATCTACAGATAGAATAACAGGATTTACATTAACATGAATTTTCTGAGGGATGTGAAGTCTGAAACTCAAATGTTTGTCATTTTTTTACTTTGGTCTTCAATGATTTGTCAGAAAACCACAATTTTGAGAAACAGACAAACATATGAGGGAAAAATATGGACAGTCTCTGAAAATCTGGACAGGCACACACTTCCTGTAACATACATTGCGTTAGTTAGCTCCTGACTAGTAATGACATCCGGCACAGAGTGCATGGTGAACTTGGGAGTTAAGCAAGTTAAAGCAACAGAAATCAGGAGATTACCTAGTCAAATGCCCACAGTGGGGCTTTTATGGAAATGTGAGACTTTGCACTAGATATGGGCAATTGCTATACTGGACTTTACTCAAAGTTGCATCTTTTTCTTCAGAAAATGTGTATTAATTCACATTCTCTTATTTTCTCAACATTTCAAGTTATTAGTGCTAATGGTTTAAATGTGTCAATGACTGCCCCTAATTCGTTGAGCACTACGCCATCAACAAATAATAAAATAAATAAGTAAATATCTGTAACAGAAAATACACGAATGGTCCAAGAGAAGTTTTACCTGCAATTAAACCATTTTAAATTAGAACATATTTTGGTGAGAGCCCACGAGATGGTCCATATTACACTTCAACCAAAATGTTCGATTCTGTTCCCTAAATGGTAAGTGCACCACACCTGCAGGCAGGAGGTGGGGTGCTGAATGATGAAGCCAGCAATTAAACACAGTTTCTCTGCTGCCTTTCACCACCATAAATGTATGAACACCAAACAAAACACACCTGTCTACGACTACAGAATAGTGTTTTCTCCATAATGAAATAATGCCTCGTGGATTGGTCACATATGCTCAGTGACCTCCCCACCCAGCCTCTGGCTAAGTTCTCCCAAGATGACAACCACCACACTAAAATTTTAGAGGAAATGTACCCCATCCGTAAAACATGAAGGGAATACAGTTCCAAACCTGTATTGGTTTCCCAGTAGTTGGTCAAGAAACACACAATGCCCAAAAAAAAAAAATGAGTCATCACAACCTACGAGATCATCTCTATGACATTTTTAACACTATTTTACCTGTCTGTTAGCATCAGCAAGTAAAAATCCCAAGATTGCTTGGCAAAATCCCCAAATCAGTCCCCAAAATCCCAAGATCTTGGCAAAAATCCCAATGAGTGAGAGCACTGGCTACCACTACCAGGAATGGATGCGATCATTTTTTTTTTTATGCGTACTTTTGTGATTTAAATTACGTAGCGTGCGGTACATTGAGTCAGGTCTTGCCACTGTAAAAGTGGGAGGGTGCTTCCCTCCTCCTCGCCCTATGGTTCCGGCACCTAAAATGGGATGCAAAGGGCGTTCTTAAACAGGAATGCCCTTTCTTTAAAAAAAAAAAAAAAAAAAACAACTTTTTTTTTTAAATTAAAATAAAATTAATTTCTCGGCCAGCCGATTCCAGGGGGGTGCAAGTGCACCCCCTTGCACCTGTCTGCAGGCGCCCTTGCATTGGACTGGCTAGAGCTATCCAATCAACTCCAGTACAGCCAACTCATAGTTATTCATAAAATCCTCTACCAACCTAACAATACACCTATTCTGGCAAATATTATCACCCCCTACTGCAACCTACCATCTCTCCGCTCATCTAACAAGATGCAAGTTCAATCTGCCAAAGCCAACAACTCAGCTGGAGAATCACTTCTCTCCAACTCAGCTGGTAAGAAATGGAATGCACTCCCCCAGATCTTACCACTGTAGTCTCCTTACCCCAATTTAAAAATTCCCTAAAGAGGTACCTAAACAAGCATTGGCTATGTCCATGTCTAGACCCAGGCTAACTCAACTTACATGCAATTCTTGAAGGCAAATGATGCAATTTGGAATATACCTTCTACCTAAACTCACCCTAATTATAACTGCTTCTCTATAACCTTCAGCACAACAGTCATTAATTTCTACCTAACTTCCTATACACAAGTTTAGAATGCTGTGTTTCTAACGCCCTACACTAACTTTTAAATCCCTTGTCTGTACCTCCTCGTGTGTATCCTATCATCCTAGCTTTTATACAAATATGTAGTCAACCCTTCTACATCCAATTTCCAGGAACTCTCCTCTTAACTAAACACCTTTTTCTCACTAACCACCTTGTTTTCTCTGGGTAGCTACTCATGTCATCTATCATTGTATCATGCCATTCTATACACTCAAATGCTTTACTGTTTTTGCTGTAAATATGTAATACTACTATTGATGTACCCATGTAATACTATAAACCTACAATGATCTTAAACCTCAATGTAATGATGTATATATATATATATATATATATATATATATATATATATATATATATATATATATATATGTGTGTATAGATAGATAGATAGATAGATAGATAGATATATATAAAATAACCTCTTATTGAAACTTTAAGAAGTTACATATTTTTATGTAACCATGAATATTGACCGTCATCTTTTTGTATATGTGGAGCTTTTCTCCCCTGGCCTCCACTGAAAATGGACATGTATCCAGTCAGACTTTCCCGGTTAACAAATGTAAAATAAATAAAAATAAATAAGTTATCTTTAGTTGTATATCAGCATTAACTTTAAAAAGTTAACTTATTCTATTATAGATATACAATAATGGATGGTTGTAAATGATTACTAACTAGCTTATGCTTAGAACATATGATCACTTTAGTTACATATTAGCATGGTTTTATTTATCTTTGGAAAATGTACATAACTATTGAATTGTGCTTTACTCATAGTACAGAAACAAGGATTTGTTCAGCTATATATTTCGTGATTTTGGCTGCAAAGGCATGCTGTTTACAAACAAGAAGTGAGTGGTCTAAACTGACTTTGCTATAGTATCATAGCATTTTGTGTTATATGGTATTACTGTGTTCACTCTTACTTCTTGAAGTGACAAGCTACATATTGTCTTATAGTATAAACATCAGTCAAAGGGAAAACTATTTTTGAATGACTCCTTTGCCAAAGGACTACTGACATTTCCGTTATGTACATGTTAATTTATTGTTTAAATGCATATCGACAAAATTAGTCATATGTCCTTGAACATGCCATCAGCATCACATAAGCCTATCTTTTATGTGTAGAATGTCCGTAATTAATTTATTACCACATACAGATTGCATCAGAGGAAATATTCACATTAATATGAATATATTGTAACATTGTCATGTCTGTTACACATGAATTTTATTCTTTCATTCATCATTTTTACCTCCATAAGTGTTGACCATCAAAGTTCCCCAAGCCCATCTATCATAATTAGCATTATACTTGGGAAATACCCATGGTAGTGAGGGCATGAGATTCCTCTGGAGGAACCATTACTCCAGCATCCATGGGGGCTGATTTTGCCTTTGCTGGCATTCTGGCAATGAGGGTTCTATTGCAATGGTTTAACCCATCCAGAGTCTAGGGGGCATGAGACCAATGTCACAGCAGATGCTAATCTACTTTCTCCATGCAAGTGCATGCTCCTAAGCACTTGGTCTATGATGGCTACCACCATATGGTCACTTTACAGTCCACACACACCCACCGCTGGGCTGGTAACCATGTTCTGAAGGATTATGGCTGTTTTACAGCCATCTCCATCCACTCTCTCCGTGTTGTATGCCCATCCTTCCCTTTCAGCTCCATGTAGGACTTGTGCCACTAGTCATATTCGGGTTGCCTAAGACATAGTCATAGCTTTATTCCTCTATGCCACTGGAGATGACATCACATATGAATTTTGTAACACAGGAAATGGTCACTGAGAACATTGTAACCTTTGCACAGGCAAATTGTGAATTATCAGAAAGTACTGTACATGTGAAAGAATACACATGTATCACATCATTACACCTATCAGCCTGAAATACAGATATTTGAAGCATCTGCATATGTTGCAAGGTAAGACAGATGGGCAGTGATTGAACAGGTCATTTATTTTACAATGTTTTCTCTTCATGAATAACTGTATTTACTGAACCCTGCAAGTGTCAATAACTAATCTGCTTGATGGTGCGAGTAGTGAACTTTCAATAGTATCAACATATGTAACAATAATATATTTTCATGTGGTATCTTGTATAGCTGACCATAATTATGGAGGCTTCTCTGAGACCTGTTATTAAGGGAATGTGATATGCTGTAATATTTATTTATTTATTTTGTAGAAACTCGTGGACATAGTTAGCCATGTCATTTTGTCGAACAGCACTTTTGCTGTGCATGCCATTTTTATATATAGCATAGCATCTATTTATAAATTTGACTTGTTAGCAGCTCATATATGACCACAATTGCAGTTTAGCACATGCACTGCAATAAAATTATCAGATGTTTCATTATTTATAATAGACAGGGCACAAATATGTCAGCTTTGAGCCAGTTTTCCAAAGAAAGCCATATTTTGCCTAGTTGTAGTCTGTGTTGGGCTGCTATAATACACCTGTAATTTTTTGGAGACTGTAACCTCCTTGACACATTTAAGTTTTTGAAGGCAGATTTTGTAGAGGTACAAATAGTTCAACCAATCATATTATGTTAATCAAGGAAGTATATATTATGCCAAGACTGGAAGCTTGTATTACCTTTGAATAATGTTTGCTAATATTGATAATTTATAATATTGCCCAGATTGTCATACTATGGCACTAATCAAAGCTTCTTCTATGCATCATCTTTTTGTCATGTGAAACTGTTTAAAGGCTGTTTGTAGTAGGAGGTTTGAAATGTGCTATTTAATTTATATTGTTCAAAAAGTGGTATATTGGCCACAAGAATTGATTTTGAAATAATAAATTTATACAGTGATATTCAATTAACAGAAAAAATGTCTTTATACATTTGTTCTAATTTCAGACAATTACTACAGGAAGAAACCATCTTGAAATGTTCTGTGACTTCTACTGATAACTTGCAATTGAAGCACATATCCCCAGTGAGTGATAATATTTCTAATGACTGTATCCTGAATGTCTAATAAAATCACTCTGAAAATTGCACTTGAACTTTCAAGACTATTATTCTCTGTGTGCTGTCTGCAGTTTCTTCTGAATATTGGGTATATGGCTTTGAAGTCATTGGAATGGCTTCCTATTGAAATATCAGAACTCCAACTAAATGCTGAGTGCCAGCACTCCAAAAAATGACCGAAAATGCTCGAGAAGAGCAAATATTGAATATTGCTCTTCTCCTTTAATGTTTTTTTTTTTTTTTTTGCAGAGAGGCAAGCCCCCTTACACCCTCTGATGTGGGGGCGGGGGAACTTATATATTCTAAGTCGGAGATCGCCATAACTTGGGAAAAAGAGAATATCCTGAGCTTTAGTGGGCAATTCAGTCTTTGTTTCAGGACTTGAGGTCTTGACATTTCAAATGATTACCCATGGAAACATAACAGAAACAACTGTGTTAGTATTACATTTGTTCTTTAAAACTTCTGTCAGTTGACTTATTTCAAACATAATGCCATTCCATGAAAGCAACCATTAATAATGCTTGCTTTATTTTCCTCAGAAACGTGTCTGATCCATATGTACCTGACAGTACCTGTGGCTGATGCCCTGGATAACAATGTTTTCTCATCATTGTTATAACAGGTGCACATCGTTACATCCTACATTGTAGAAACAATTACCCACTGTGCAACAGTTTGACTTTCATGTGCTCGTGTGGGAAATGTTTAATGTGCAGGTTCATTTTTCAGAGATGTATGATTATTATTATTATTATTATTATTATTATTATTATTATTATATCGATATTATGTGCAGAATAGTTAAGTACCATCTAAAAAAGATTGAAGATGCTTATCTATTATCACCAGTGCAGTGCAATGCTCAAGATTGTGCAGTGCATTCTTCTGAGGTGCTGCAACTCTCTGAATAGTACATGTTATTAATATTGCATCAGACATAGGATTTCTATACAATAAACATACAACTTTTTACATGATTTGTTTGGTATAACTGCAACAGCACATGACATTTCAGGATTGTTAACTTTGACACTGCTGAGTGTTAATACATCTGTCAACCAAATAAGCAATCAGAAGTATATTTGCAAACAAGAAAGCCTTCCGCAAAGTCTGCTCTTGTGAATATTACGTTTCTGTAGAATCCATGCCTTTAACACAGGCTTTACACAGACCTTGCATGACTCCGCTGCTATGAGGCTACCCTTTACTAAAAAAATAAGACATTAGCTACAATATTTGCGAAATGAAAAATGAACACTTTATTTTTAAAGGATCTGATTTCTTATACAAATAGTATTGCAATTGCACAAAGAAAAAAAAAACAAATAAAATGTTTCTTATGGATAGACTGTTCACAGAAAAATGTCTAACTGAATCTGTAGACGTTATTTCCAGCTTCTTATGACTGTGACCTTCAGGCGTTACCTTGAAAAATCATCTCCAACACTATATCTTCATACATTTCACTGGTACATGAGACTGAATAATGTAATAATGTTCTGTGTGTACATTATAAATGACAGCATAAAAGACTTTTGAAAATGTATAATGTCTTACAGATGCAACGGAAATGTTGTTACAAAATCTGTTTACAAAATTTGCCATGAATAAGGACCCAGGCTAATGCATAAACTAAGATTCACATTAGGCCAACAGCAATAATATTGCCATAGGATGTGCTTTTGCTCAAGACACCTAGATAATTGCAGGCTTATCCTGTATACCAATCCAGAGTGCAAAATGGATGACCTTGCAATCATATACCCTGATACTGGCTTCAAAAGAAAGCATAATGAATGTTATAGCATCAAGTATAAGGACAGTAATATGCCAGCAAGTTGTGCCTTGATTGTACATTTCCAAGCAAGCCTTGTCTTCAGTGATACAAAAATGTACACTACAGGTTCTACTTACATGTAGCACAGTTAAACAGGGTCAACATAACTGTATACGTGGAATGTCCACATATTACCTGCACTACTTTTCTTACCATAATCATAATATTAATTTCACATGCTGTATACTGTCAGATGATCCACATTGTCTTGAATTCAATAAATGTAAAAAGATGTGTATCTAAATTTGGAAAATGTAATACAGTTTTCTTTTAATTATATGAAATTGCTTATAGTTGTTTACTCACAGCATCTTTCAGAGCTGCATTGCATCACCATGGAACAGAACTGTCTGAGTATTCTGACACTTGTTTCTAAAGGAAAGACCAAGTTTGTCTGGTATTCATTGTCCAGTACCTTGCAAATACATCGTGGTTATGTGGCAGTAGCATCTCTAAACATATATGCAAATTAAGTTCAACACAGGTTATTTGCACTGAATAAGCAATGGCAAAGCTATATACTGCCACCCAACATGCCACCATCATCCAATATGCAAATGACTCCTCCCTTTTCTGCTCATCTCACTCCCCACAAGAACTCCAACACAAAATGCAATCATCATTCCAAGACATTGAAAAGTGCATCACCAGCCACCAACTCAACCTAAATCCAAATAAGACCAAGCTCATAATTTTCTCTAATAAATCTTCCAAACCCAGTACCCAATCTCTCTCTATACCATCTAATAACAGTACAAAAATCGAACCCACCAATCAGAACAAGCTGCTAGAGGTAACCATAGATGACTCACTAAAATCTGATAAACACATCTATCTGACCATCAAAAAAATCCACTCTAAACTAGGCACTCTATACAGGGTTAAACCTTATGATGTTAAGTTGTCAATCTCGCCTTCATTCTTGCTTGATGGGTTCGGAGCCGATCCTCGGCTCCGACTCGGCATTTTGCTAAGCTCGAGAGTCACTTTTACCAGCTCGAGGCAGCCCCATATCCCATGATGCAAGGTGGTAAGTACCCAGATCTCGTTTGCCGCTTCGCTGATGAGGTCCTCCTTTTGCCAGCTCCTGGTAAGTGTTTTAGATAATACTATTTTTGCCCCTTTTTCACCTTAAAACTTTATATTTATCGTTTTTATTTTAGATTAAGTCCCTTTCTGACTACAAAATCCCTCACTCCTTAATTTTTTTAGTCAGGCCTTCTCCCCTCCCATCCCCCCCCTTGTTAGGGTGTGTGTGTGTGTGTGTGTGTGTGTGTGTGTGTGTGTGTGTGTGTGTGTGAGAGGTTAGTTATCTGATTATTTTTGGGATAACTGGTTCTTGGGACTGTGTTGTGTGTGTTTCTGCAACCATGTCCAAGGAAAGGGTCTCAGGCTTTAAGAAGTGTGACTCGTGCTGTCAGAAGATGTCTCTGACAGACGGTCACACTTCTTGCTTATACTGCCTGGGACCTCTCCACCTGCAGGACTCCTGTGCACTTTGTCATTCCTTTAGCCAGAGAGTCCTGCAGGAGAGGAGAAACAAATTGATTTTAAGGGGCCTACTTAAACCGGAGGGCTCTCCGGCTAAGTTGGCTCTGAGTAAGACTTCCAAGTCTTCCAAGGCCCAGGCTTCTGTGTCTAAGCCTGCAGCCTCAGTTCCGACTCTTTCAGAGTCGAGATCGGCTCCGGCTGGAGCCGATCCTGGTTTGCACAAACCTTCGGCACCGATGGCTATCGGTGCCGATACTGTTTCGGTCACATCGGTGTCGGCTCCGATTGGTTCTGACCACCATGTGGCTCAGGCTTCGGTGTTGCTCCGACCGGCTCTGACACCCTTACCTTTATGTCTGTATCGGCTCCGGCCAGAGCCGATGCATCGAGACCTTCTGTCAGTGCTGAAAAGTCTTCGGCTCCGACTGCATCCGTGGTTTCGTCGGCTCCGATGGTTCCTTCGAGGAAGATGTCCAGGTCCCCTTCCTTGGAACCGATACTCTTGGCTCCGGCCTCACCTCTCCTCTCGGAACGGAGCCATCGGAGCCGATCATCTAGGTCATCCAGGCTTTCTGACCATGATTTAGAGAGGGTGGTCAGTAGATTATTAAAATCACAGGCACTGGCCCAGATGCTACATAGTCCGTCTCAACAGACGACTATTAGTCCACACCCCCTTTCAGTTCGTCCTTCGACTCTACCTCAGAGTTTGGAGCTGGAGTCTTCGGGAATAGTTTCTGCTATGGCTGAGGGACAGATACCCCCCCCTTCTGCTCCCTCAGCCTCTACTCTTATCTCCTCTTTGAGACCTTCCTTAGAGGGATTCGGTGGTCGGGCTTCCCTGGTCTCCTCCGAGGGGGTGAGTGGCATCGGACCCTTGTCCGACCCCACTCTTCCCTTTGGAGCCTCGGCCTTGGTGAGCTCGGCTCCGACATCTGCCTCAGAGCCTTCCCTTTCGGTGGGCCCTGGAGTTCCGGTTTCTTCGGAACGGGTTCTCTCGGACCTCCCTGGGAGGGGAGCCTTCGAGGTGATGAAGAGTGTGCTGGCCACTGGACTCAGCCAGCAGTCTGTTCCCTTAGCTTCTCCCTCTATGGTGCCTGTCGATATCTCTGCCATCTCTCTTGCTCCCGGACCCAGAGATCCTCCGCCTCAGGTTTCCCCACTGGTAAGAACCCCCTCTTCCGAGGATTCTCCTGATCAGTCAGGGGATCCTCCGCACAAGAGGACTTGTAAGAGGAAACACGTAGACTCCCCCGAGTCTATCACTTCAAATACCGACTTAGATGAGTCGGAGGGATCCCCAAGATCCCCCTCTGAGGATGTCTCCTTTTCAGACATCCTAGAACTCCTTAAACAGAGGGGAAACTGGCCCTCCAATAATCCCTCTGAGGATGAGTCGGTATACCTGGAGGCGTTTGGATCTCGGCCCTCCACCTCCTGGGTGTCTTCGCCTTTCGACCCCCTTATGCAGGTTATTGCTCGAAAGGCTTGGGCTGCTCCTGACTCTGTAGAGCCAGTTCCTAGGAGGCCTTCTAAAATTATTACTGCCCCTTCGGACAAGCAATTCCTTACGAAAGGTGTCCCTGCTGATGCCATGGTGGTGGCGGCTGCCACTAAGAAGGAACTTGCAGATCCTTCCGTACCTGTCTATTCTCTTAATAAGGACTCTAGGACCATGGATAGGTATGGTAAGCGGATGTTCTCTTCAGCGACCTTTGCTATGCACTCGCTGAACTACTTATGTCACTTCACCAGACTCCAAAGGGACATCCTTAAGGAGCTAGGTGAAGTAGTACAGGATCCCACAGCTGCAGGGGCTCAAGAAAAAATTGCTTCGCAGCTAGGAACCCTTAATTCTATTGCTAACTCCTCCATGCGACTGATATCATATGCAGCAGATGGAGCGAGTAGGGCTGCAGGTACAGGTGTGGCTCTTAGATGCCAAGCCTGGATGCGGCTCTGTAATTTTGCAGATCCCTTTAAGGCGTCCTTCACAAACTATCCCTTTGATGGGTCAGCTTTGTTTGGCCCTCAAGTGAAGGAAACATTGACCAGGTGTGAGCAGGATGGCAAGACTCTTTCTGCCGTAGGGGTCCGTTTTTCCATTCCTTCTAGACCTTATCCTAAAGGACAGAAGGGTGGCAAAATGTGGTTCCGCAAATCCCAAGGAGTCACGCCGTCTACACGTGGTCAGTTTACCCCTAGAGGCAGAGGGGGTAACAATAACAGACGCCGCTCTAGAGGCAGAGGGGGGTCCACAAAACCAGGGAAGCAGAGAGCCTCTCTCTGACAAGCCCTTTCAGCATCTCTGAGATGTTGCCCGACTGTCCATCCTTGGAGGCAGTCGGGGGAAGACTATCGCTGTACCCAGAAGCCCAGCTTTCCCTCACTCAAGACAGATGGGTACAGTCGATCATATCCGAGGGTTACAAAATTCCTTTCGAGGAAACTCCTTTCTCTCACTCAAATTCCCTTCCAGATGTACCACCCGGTCTAAGGGAAATTGCAGAGTTAGAAGTATTAAAACTTCTACAAAAAAGAGCCATTCAGCCAGTTACAACAGACCATTCAGAGCCCGGAATCTACTCAAGGTTCTTTTTGGTCCCCAAAAAGACAGGAGACTGGAGACCAATTTTGGATCTCAGCAGACTCAACAAGTCTGTGAGAAAGACAAGATTCCGAATGGTCACACTTCAGTCAATTCTGCCCTTCTTAGAGAAGGACAACTGGATGTGCTCAATAGATCTTCAGGATGCGTACTATCACATAAAAATTCACAGACGCTCCAGAAGGTTTCTCTGCTTTTGGCTGGGGTCCAGTCATTTCCAATTCAGAGCCCTGCCCTTTGGTCTCACTACAGCCCCCAGAGTGTTCACGAAATGTATGGCAGTGGTCACGGCTCACCTGAGACGTCAAGGATTCCAGGTGTTTCCGTATCTCGATGACTGGCTCCTTTCAGCCACCACCAGGCATCAACTTCTTCAAGCCAGGGATTACACAATAAATCTTTGCACTCAATTGGGAATCTCGATCAACTACGAAAAATCCTCCTTATTGCCCTGCCAGTCTATTACTTTCATAGGCGCAAACTTAAACACTGTTCGGATGTCAGCTACCCTCACAGACCAAAGAATCTCAGATATACAAAGTCACGTGAGAATCATTCTAGCCAGCAAAAAAGTACAAGCCAGAATGGTTCTAAAGGTGTTGGGCCTCATGGCTGCGGCCATTACCCTTCTTCCCCTGGCCCGCTTCTATATGCGCCTTCTTCAGTGGATGTTGTTCACTCAGTGGTCTTACCAACAACTTCCGATGCGTCACCAAATACTGGTGACACAGATTTGCAAGAATCATCTTTCATGGTGGATTACTTCTCCCCAGATTCACCAAGGCAGACCCTTTGTACCCCCAGCCCCGATAGCCACTGTCACTACGGACGCCTCCCTGATTGGGTGGGGGGGTCATTATCAGGGCAGGATGGTTCATGGGACGTGGCAACCATTCGAATACCACCTGCACATAAATGTCCTAGAGATGAGAGCAGTGCTTTTAACGTTGCAAGCCCTAAACGACTTTCTTCCCTTGGGGACAATTGCAGTCCACACAGACAACATGTCTGTAGTATGGTATATCAACAAACAGGGCGGAACCAAGTCCTACCCCTTGTGTCGAGAAGCGCTCAGACTTTGGCAATGGGCGATCTCCTCTCATCGGTTTCTGGTAGCAACGCATATCCCTGGGAAAACCAACATTTTAGCGGACAGATTGAGCAGAGCTATTCTCATGCCTCACGAGTGGTCTCTCAAACAATCTATAGTGGAGGAGATTTTTCTAGAATGGGGCCCATGTTGCGATCTTTTGCTACTCCCCAAAACAGCAAATGCCCAGACTTCTTCTCTCTCTCCCACTGCCAGGCCATCCCCCCAGAGACGCTCTGACCCAGGATTGGCCCCAGGGACTTCTTTATGCCTTTCCTCCCTTTCCGCTGATTCCACAAGTAATCCAGAAAGCCACCGTTTTGAGAGCCAAAATGATTCTCATTGCTCCTTATTGGCCTCGACAAATTTGATTTCCGTTCCTCCATCATCACCTTTTGGTGCAGCCGTGGCATCTGGACCCAGTGCCAGACCTTCTGATTCACCAATCGGGTCAGCTGCACCGGTCTATCCTTTCTCTCAACCTCACAGCATGGTTGCTCCACTTCCTTCCTTAGCCAGGCTTCCTATGATCTCTAATCCTGTTGGAGACATCATAGTAGCTTCCCTAAAATCCTCCACTAGGAGGATTTATACTAGCAAATGGAAACGCTTTCTTGTTGGGCTAAAGCTAAAAATATTGATCCCTTCACTGCTCCAGTACAAGCAGTTTTGGATTTCTTAGCGGAAATCTTTCACGCGGGCTCCTCTTCTTCCACGGTCAAAGTTCAGTTGGCTGCTATCTCGAACTTTCATGTCGGGTTCGCAGATCACAACATTATGTCCCACAGGCTTTGTAGAGCCTTCTTAAAAGGAATTGTTCTCCTGAAGCCTCCAATCAGGAGTCCTCCTCCTCAATGGGAACTAAATTTAGTGCTGACATCCTTGATTTTTCCTCCTTTCATGCCAGCTGTTTCATGTTCACTGTAATTTCTTTCATGGAAAACTTTATTCCTGGTTGCTATTACATCGGCTAGGAGGGTGTCTGAACTTCATGCTCTATCTGTTCAGCCCCCCTATTTAGTCTTCCACAAAGACAGAGTATCATTGAGAACTAATCCGACCTTTTTGCCTAAGGTCGCCTCAAAGACTAATTTGAATCAGGCTATTGATCTTCTTGTATTTTTCCCAAACTACTCAAACAGATCGGAACAAAAATTACATTATCTTGATGTTCACCGCCAACTCAGATATTATTTGGACAGAACAAAACAATTCAGAAAATCCGATCAGCTCTTTGTTTCTTAAGCTGATAACAAGAAAGGCCTTCCTGTCTCAAAAGTGACCTTATCTAGATGGCTTTCTTCTGTCATCTCTGAAATTTATCAGCTCAGGGGAAAACAGCTGTGCTCGAAACCTAAAGCACATTCAACCAGAAGCTTAGCCACTTCCACAGCTTTTCAAGCTAGACTTCCATTAGACACTATTTGTGCAGCAGCCACTTGGGCCACTCCTCATACCTTTGTTTCCCATTACAAATTGGATTTGGCCTCCAGGGACAGAGCCAGTTTTGGCTCTACAGTTCTCAAGAGTCTGTTCCATTGAGCCACCCAGGATAGAGGTGCTAGGGACGCGATCCCATCAAGCAAGAATGAAGGTGAGATTGACAACTTAACATTGAGAAGTTATGTACGTACCATAACGTTCCATGTTAGTTGTCTTCTCTCGCCTTCTTTCTTGCGACCCTCCCTCCTTCCCCCTGGCCTGGACAGACCTTTCTCTCTACATGGAAGTATGCTTCTAAGACCATACAGTGCTGGTCCTCCAACCATCCGAACCCATCAAGCAAGAAAGAAGGCGAGAGAAGACAACTAACATGGAACGTTATGGTAGGTACATAACTTCTCATTACACAACAAGCTGGACTGGTCTTTGCAAGATCCCACTTGCTATCCACCCTTGTATACTGCTCTGAAGTCTTTACTAACCTATCAAAAACTGTTTGTCACCAACAAACCCCACAGAACACACCACTGCACTGCTCTCCGACAGCTGAATTGGCTAGAACTTCCCAACCTATTACTAAAACAACTTTCACTTGCCCATAAAATCATATTCAACCCTAAAGACTGCCCAGCTGTATCAAACCTAGTCCAGCCAAACACAAACTGTGGACTCCTCAGGTCATCCAACAAACTAATGCTAAAAGTAACCCAGTCTCACAGCTATCACAGAGACGCCCTCTACTCCCATAAAATAGTCAAAGAGTGGAACACCCTTCCTTAACAGATAACTAAAAACTCCAACCTACCCACATTTAAAACTACCCTGAAAGACTATTTAAATGACAATTGGCTATGCCACTATATTGCTCCCCGCTAATATTCTTCCTATTTTTTCCACTCATCTCACACGCTAGCCCAACTAGTGCTCATCCCACATAGGGCTATCCCGCTATCTTTCTTATCTTTATTAATCTTTGTTCCTTCAGATGACCTAACTTGTAAAACCACATGACCAATTTTGGTCTTTCAGAAGTGACTCACCTTGTAAAGCTACATGACTTATGTACCTCATATATATTGTATTCCTGTATGCCTGAAACATGCATGTTTATATTGTATTCTGTTATTATATTTTGCTATAATATTTTTGTTAAGCTCATTTACATATTGTTAGCAATGTACTACTTAAACTAAGTTTACTGCTTGTACCTTAATAATGTTATTTTGGTTATGAAGCTTTCCTCCCCGGGTCTCCGCTGAAAATGTTTTTTTTTCAACCCAGTTGGACACTACCCAGTTAACAAATGTAAATAAATAAATAATACAAAGCATTCCCATTTATAGCAAAAGCATAACATATGCAAAAGTCAGCATTAAGAACCTGCAAATTAATATGCAAAAGCCTGAAGCTTAGTATTACTTAATATATGTTCAAGTATTATGTCTGAACATAGCTAGGTGGAGTCACGCTTGAAAGGTATAAAGCAAGTGGTGGACTGCACAGCATATATAATAAAAAATTCAAGAAAATAAAGGGACTTATAATGTTTTATATGGGAGGTATCCTTATATGGACACCCTGATGGTTTTATTAAAGCATAGAAATGGGGAGATAGGAAAGATGAAAAAGGAGAGGCAAACATAGAGGGCAACACAAAAAGACAACAACAAGAGGGTTTGTGGAAGAGGTCAGAGAGAATGAGCATTATGGTTTTGTTGGGGAATAGATCCCCTATTTTTTTTCTATTTTTTTTTTAAATGAGAGAGTAGTGTGGATGGGAAAATAAGTAACAGGGTAATGGATGAAGGATAAGAGAAGAAGGGCTGAGAAAGAGATAATGTAGGAGACCCCAGTCAACAGAGCCTCAAACACTTCCACTGCTAGATGGTAGTACAGTGGAGGACCCAATGTTGAGGTGGTAGGGGCTTGTGTTAGAGCAGTGGCTGGCACAAGCTGGGAGAGCGTGCCTTCAGCATGCTGAACAGTGGCTTTGAAAGGTTGAATCTGTCTGTCTGTTCCTGCTCCAGTATGTTTTATTCCATGTTCTGAAGCCCCCTTTCAGTGACGTTTGCCAGGCTACCACATGCTGGGGTGCCTGCAGGACCAGTGCTACCACCTTGACCCTGCAAGGATATCTCTGGATGTGCCTGCACCATCGATGAGGGATTTAAATCTGTAAAAAATAAATAAATAGGAGATAAACAAAAGGAAAAGGAAATGTGTAATTAAAATAATAAAACAGAAAAAAATAGGGAGGAGCAAAAGAGAAAATGCACAATAAATCAATACATCATGTTACATGTCATTTCATTTCTTGAGACAATTTTACATTATGGTTCATAGGTTCATAGGTTCATAGGTAGGTACTAGGCTATCGGCCAGAGGGCCTACATAAGCCTAGCCAACAAGGTTCCCTGGCTTACGCCACCCAAGAAAGTTATTTTCCTGTGCCACTGTCGAGCAGAGACACAGAAGTGATCCCTGGGGTGTATTTCCTATTTCCCATCCACTCATCAAGATATTTCTTGAAGAGTGCTAATGAAGACCATAAAAAGAGAACAGGAAACCAAGGCAAGGCAAAATGTGACGAAAAAGACTCCAAGTAATAGCGTAATAAAACTTTTAATAACCGCTTTCGTCCAAGGACTTCTTCAGAATACAAAATAGTAAAAAGCACAAGCCTTAAATACCCCTCCATGTGAATAATTAAACAATTAATCAATCAGTTAAAATACTAATTGTTAGCCAATATTACTCATCATTTAAAAAATGAAGTAAGAATGTCTTTGTCAATACTTAGTTTGTTACCTTTTAAAAAACACTTGATGTTGATAGCTTCATTTAAGCGAGGATGTTTGTCAGCTCTCAGTTTAATTTGCCACAGTGTCTCCCTTTGCTCAACATAGTTTCTAAAATCACCCCCTCTAAGATCTGGTTTGACCACCTCAATAATTGTGAATAAAAATTTCTTGAAATTTTTGCAAACCAGGGAATGTTTAAACAGGGCACTGGTTTAGTCGTGAGTTTTAATATTGTATACATGCTCACGAATGCGAGTTTTGAGGCACCTGGTGGTCATTCCTACATAGAAAGCAGAACAAGTGCTACAAAAACTAATGTAAATGACCCCTTTGGTACAGCAATTAACATGTTCAGGCACTTGAAAAGTCTGATCTATACTGTCAATAACAATAACAGGTCCTTTTGCTATATATCTACACATGTTGCATTTGTTACAAGCAAACATGCCTTTCACAGTAGCCTTATTAGCCTCTTGCTTAAATGTGTTATTTTCTAAAGCTTTCTTAATATTATAGGTATTTCTAAACACAAAATTTGGTTTGTTTCCTAAAATCTTAGAGATATCATGGTTTCCTTGTATAATCTTCCAGTTCTTTTCTAATATTTGTCTGATTTGACTGCCATCAATGCTCATATCTAACGAACAAACCAATTTGTTGAAACCTTTTGCTTCTTCTAAATTGTTGCAAGGAAATACTGTGTTGTTAGATTCTTTGTAATTCAACAACGCTGGATAATGTGATGATCGTTTATCTAGAATCTCTTTGACTATATCATTTAACAGTTGTAAAGAGTACCCCCTTTTTTGAAACATGTACTTAATGAATTCGATTTCATCCATAAGATCTTTTTCATTTGATGTCATTCTACATGCCCTGATAAATTGCCCCTTAGGAATGTTTCTAATGGTATGTCTGGGATGTGCACTTAGGAAATGAACGTAACTATTCGTAAAGGTCTCCTTTTGGTATATTTTGCTGTTGAATTTGTTCTCTATAAAATCCCACCAAAAGAAAATGTCCAAAAAGTTAATAAACAGTCCTGAACTACCTAACGTAAATTTTAAAAAACTTCCTGACTTATTTATTTCCATAAGAAATTTATCAACTGTATTTTTATTTCCTTTTATGATAAAAATTAAATCATCAACAAATCTGTAATATAATAATATATGAAATTTAACTTTTAATAAACTCAAAAAAACTTCTTCCCACCAAAACATAACTAAATTTGCATATGATGGTGCAGCTGGAGACCCCATAGCTACGCCCCTTTTTTGTCTGTAAAATTTGTCCCCAAACAAAAAATAATTGTTTTGTAACAAGATATCTAAAAACCTACAAATGGTAGAAATTTGACCTGTGCTATATTCACTGTTGTTGCATAGTATGGTACGTATGGCATCAACTCCTTCTTTATGAGGGATGCATGTAAATAAAGAAACGACGTCTACCGTAAAAATAATATGTTTGTCAGGATCAAAAACATTAGTGGTAGCAAAATCATTCAATTTGTTAAGGAAATGCCAAGAACCTTTAACGAAAGATTCTTGTTTGGACACTAAAGGACCTAATGTAGCATCAATAACAAGTGAAATTCCTTCAGTTGCGGAGTGTGGTGAGGACACTATCGGCCAAAATGGTGGATCTGTGCAACTTTTATGTGTTTTCGGAATGCCGAAAAGAACACCAATTCTGGGATTTTCAATAACACAAAATTCATACACATACACATACACATTAAATTTAGAGCTGACAAACATCCTGGCTTAAATGAAGCTATCAACATCAAGTGTTTTTTAAAAGGTAACAAACTAAGTATTGACAAAGACATTCTTACTTCATTTTTTTAAATGATGAGTAATATTGGCTAACAATTAGTATTTTAACTGATTGATTAATTGTTTAATTATTCACATGGAGGGGTATTTAAGGCTTGTGCTTTTTACTATTTTGTATTCTGAAGAAGTCCTTGGACAAAAGCGGTTATTAAAAGTTTTATTACGCTATTACTTGGAGTCTTTTTCGTCACATTTTGCCTTGCCTTGGTTTCCTGTTCTCTTTTTATGGTCTTGGTTCACTACGTGGTATTTTGACTGGTTTGTTTCGCTTACCACCTATGGAAGAGGAAATCGATGAACAGTTGTTGAATATGAGTACATATCCTATTCCAGATAGTGACTCAAACAGAGATGTTAATAGTCTGTTAATTTCTACACTCGTTGATATTCAGAAATCTTTAAAGTTTTTAGTAGCAAAAGCTACTACTTCATCTCCACAAGCGGCGAATGCCTCCAGCCCGAGTGGTTCCTTTAAGGAACTTGATACTATCATCGAGGTGGAACCTAATAGCAAACCCACCAATCTGAGAACAACGGATGACGACGGAACATTAGACCAACACCGGGCCAGTGATTCCGGTGTAAAATCTTTATTGAAGCCATTTAGCAATCCTTTTGTAAAGCTTTTTTCTCAACATTTACATCGTGAAGAGGAAATTAATAAAAAGCGTGATGTGCTAACAAAACTGTTAAAGAGGTTTCGGTCTTTAACGGTAGAGAACTGCTATTTTGAATGCTGCATCGAACTAAGGGTTATGCCAAAAGGGCTAAGATTTTTTAAATGCCCCAACGGCGTCCAAGTTGGCGACGCTATGTTTGGCACATTAGTTTCATTTTTCAACGAGGCAGGTATGTCTTTTTTAAAACTACTTATCTGTCAAAATGTCATTATTAAAGGAAGAAATCAACCAGTTAGAAAGTGAAATAGCAGGTGCTGATAAAAACAATTCAGATTTTTATAATGCAGTGTTTGAAGAAGTTGAAAGACACTCAATTGAGATTACTAACAGAAAGCACGCTAAATTGCAGCGGGACATTACCGCTTATAAAACAAACTCAGCGTACAACTATTTTGTGCCTGGCAACAGAGAATACACTGGTAAAGCACTATCATTTCAACTTGCTAACAAACGGAATTATAGTTCCGTTGTCAACAGCAAGGAAAACGCTGTTGGTTCTAACTTTAATGGAAAGAAATTTTTTCAAACTTCTAATTTTGTTACTGCAAGTGGCGCTAGTCAAAATTCTGTTCCTGTTGATGAAACTGAACAATCTGACATCATCATCAACACTGACAATAGCGCCTTAGATACTGAACATCACAAAGTTAAGACTAGTGACACTGGTACTAAGTCTGCTAATAGTGTTCCAACTGCCTCTTCAAATAACAATAATTTTTTAGGGAAGAAAAATTCAACTGTAAAGAAAACAGTGCTCACGAGGAGTCGGACATTTTTGAGTTCGAACTCGTCAGGGGACGAGATTTAACTCAACAATCAGACAACTTTGACATCATTAATCTAACGGACACTGTGTTTGTAAATGATGAACTAAATGTTTTACGTTTGGGTTTAAACTTTGTACCCACGAATAAGGCTGATTTTGGAAGGACTGTAATAGATATAAAAAAATTTGTAAGAAAAATGAATCTATCTTACATATTGCATGACATTCCTGAAACCAGCAATGCACTTAAAAAACATTCAACTTACAATCCCCCATTAGTTCATACAATCAAGGTTTTTGAAGAAGCATGTTTACAGGAACTTGAGGGTATTTTAAGTAAGAATGGCAGACAGGAACACAATTTAAATTATAAAGAGAGAAGGGCCTTTAACGAGTTACGTCAGAAAAACAAAACATTAAGATTTATGAGGAGTGACAAGGGTGGTAACATTGTTATTATGACACAGGATTCATACAATTTGAAAATGTTACAATTGTTGGAAAATCAGGATGAATATGAGATTACCACACTATATGATATCAAAAGAAAACAAAGACTAATACATTCATTTTTATACGAAGCATTAATGTCAAATGAAATTGACTTGGATGTGTATGAATTTTGTGTTATTGAAAATCCCAGAATTGGTGTTCTTTTCGGCATTCCGAAAACACATAAAAGTTGCACAGATCCACCATTTCGGCCGATAGTGTCCTCACCACACTCCGCAACTGAAGGAATTTCACTTGTTATTGATGCTACATTAGGTCCTTTAGTGTCCAAACAAGAATCTTTTGTTAAAGATTCTTGGCATTTCCTTAACAAATTGAATGATTTTGCTACCACTAATGTTTTTGATCCTGACAAACATATTATTTTTACGGTAGACGTCGTTTCTTTATTTACATGCATCCCTCATGAAGAAGGACTTGATGCCATACGTACCATACTATGCAACAACAGTGAATATAGCACAGGTCAAATTTCTACCATTTGTAGGTTTTTAGATATCTTGTTACAAAACAATTATTTTTTGTTTGGGGACAAATTTTACAGACAAAAAAGGGGCGTAGCTATGGGGTCTCCAGCTGCACCATCATACGCGAATTTAGTTATGTTTTGGTGGGAAGAAGTTTTTTTGAGTTTATTAAAAGTTAAATTTCATATATTATTATATTACAGATTTGTTGATGATTTAATTTTTATCATAAAAGGAAATAAAAATACAGTTGATAAATTTCTTATGGAAATAAATAAGTCAGGAAGTTTTTTAAAATTTACGTTAGGTTGTTCAGGACTGTTTATTAACTTTTTGGACATTTTCTTTTGGTGGGATTTTATAGAGAACAAATTCAACAGCAAAATATACCGAAAGGAGACCTTTACGAATAGTTACGTTCATTTCCTAAGTGCACATCCCAGACATACCATTAGAAACATTCCTAAGGGGCAATTTATCAGGGCATGTAGAATGACATCAAATGAAAAAGATCTTATGGAAGAAATCGAATTCATTAAGTACATGTTTCAAAAAAGGGGGTACTCTTTACAACTGTTAAATGATATAGTCAAAGAGATTCTAGATAAGCGATCATCACGTTATCCAGCGTTGTTGAATTACAAAGAATCTAACAACACAGTATTTCCTTGCAACAATTTAGAAGAAGCAAAAGGTTTCAACAAATTGGTTTGTTCGTTAGATATGAGCATTGATGGCAGTCAAATCAGACAAATATTAGAAAAGAACTGGAAGATTATACAAGGAAACCATGATATCTCTAAGATTTTAGGAAACAAACCAAATTTTGTGTTTAGAAATACCTATAATATTAAGAAAGCTTTAGAAAATAACACATTTAAGCAAGAGGCTAATAAGGCTACTGTGAAAGGCATGTTTGCTTGTAACAAATGCAACATGTGTAGATATATAGCAAAAGGACCTGTTATTGTTATTGACAGTATAGATCAGACTTTTCAAGTGCCTGAACATGTTAATTGCTGTACCAAAGGGGTCATTTACATTAGTTTTTGTAGCACTTGTTCTGCTTTCTATGTA
Organism: Protopterus annectens; assembly: GCF_019279795.1. NCBI lineage: Eukaryota > Metazoa > Chordata > Ceratodontiformes > Protopteridae > Protopterus > Protopterus annectens. Next base: position 29,427,989 of record NC_056751.1, on the reverse strand, counting down.
GGAATGACCACCAGGTGCCTCAAAACTCGCATTCGTGAGCATGTATACAATATTAAAACTCATGACGAAACCAGTGCCCTGTTTAAACATTCCCTGGTTTGCAAAAATTTCAAGAAATTTTTATTCACAATTATTGAGGTGGTCAAACCAGATCTTAGAGGGGGTGATTTTAGAAACTATGTTGAGCAAAGGGAGACACTGTGGCAAATTAAATTGAGAGCTGACAAACATCCTGGCTTAAATGAAGCTATCAACATCAAGTGTTTTTTAAAAGGTAACAAACTAAGTATTGACAAAGACATTCTTGCTTCATTTTTTAAATGATGAGTAATATTGGCTAACAATTAGTATTTTAACTGATTGATTAATTGTTTAATTATTCACATGGAGGGGTATTTAAGGCTTGTGCGTTTTACTATTTTGTATTCTGAAGAAGTCCTTGGACGAAAGCGGTTATTAAAAGTTTTATTACGCTATTACTTGGAGTCTTTTTCGTCACATTTTGCCTTGCCTTGGTTTCCTGTTCTCTTTTTATGGTCTTGGTTCACTACGTGGTATTTTGAGTGCTAATGAAGACCTTTGCTTGACATAGATGGGTAACCTGTTCCAGAGTATGGAAAGTCTCTGGGACAGGAATCTATCCCTTCAGCATATCCTGTTTATTGTCGTGACAAGGTTTTAGGTCCCTAGACCGTGTAGCTCAGAGGGATTGGGATTTCCTTAGGTGTAGCATGTCCAACAGCTCTGGGTTTGACATAGCTTTATATGTTAGGCAGAGATCACCTCGGAGTAGGCGATATGCTATAGCGTAAAGCTGGAGTTTTTTGAGACGGTTAGTGTAGGGTATCTGTTTGAGGCCAGTAATCCTCTTTGTGAGGCACTTCTGTGGCCTTTCCAGCTGCTGCAGATGTCTTGTGTGGTACATTCCAAAAGGGGAGTTATACTCTACAATGGGTCTAATGAGTGTCGAGTAGAGGGGAACAATGACCTCTTTTTTCCTGGATGAGAACCCTTTTATGATGAGGTGTGCCATGTAGAAGGACTTCCTGACTACTGTGGTGATGTGACTATCAAAGGACAGACTACTGTCCACCTGGGTCCCAAGGTCTCTTATCACACATTCGGTGTTAAGTAGACTGCTGTCTATGTAGTAGTTCATGGGTACAGAGTTTTTACCAAAGGGGATAACAATGCAGTTTTTGGCATTGAGCTTGAGGCCATGGCTCTGACACCAGGCATCTGTCTCAGCGAGGCCCTTCTGTAGGATTTCCACATCATTTGGGGACTCAACTATGGTTCCTAGTTTGCAGTCATCCACGAACTTCATTAGTCAGAGGCCTTCTGTGTTAGCCTGTACTTCAGAGAAGTAGATACCAAACAGGAGAGGTCCCAGGACTGAGCCCTGTGGTACTCCACTTGTCACAGGTTTGAGGTCAGATTTGGAGTGTGCAACTTTTACAGTGTGGGTTCTGTCAGTGAGCCAGTTGGCAACCCATCTTGTGATGTAGGGATTTATACCTAGTTTAGTGAGTTTATCTATAATTCCAAAATGGGGGATGGTGTCGAAAGCCTTGGCGAGGTCAAGATAGGTTGTGTGAACCACCTTACCCTCATCTACAGCTTTGGTGACTGCCTCAAAGAAGTCAATCAGGTTCAGAAGGCATGATCTGCTTTTCACAAACCTGAACTGAGTGGGATCCAGAGTTTGGAGGTTACCAATGTCTTTGTTTATGAGTTCCATGATGACGCATTCCATGGCCTTGCAGACCAGGCTCATCAGGCTAATAGGATGATAGTTCCCGGGATCAGTGGTGGCTCGCCCGGTGATGTGAGGCTATGATTGAACATGGTGCTTAAAGCGGGGAGCCAGTTCATTCTGAAGTTCATGTAAAATGCAGCTTGGGATGTTGTCCCATGGATGCTGTGTTTTTGGCTTTAGAGAGTGCAGCTTTTACTTGCGTAATTGTGATTACAGGGACTCTGCATTCTTCCTATATAGATATGGGCCCTTTAGGGGGTGAGGGGGGGGGTAAAGTTAGAACTGAACCTATCTGCCAGGATGTTGGCAATATTAGTTGGTTCTGTAATTTTCGTGTCGTTGTGCTGTAACTCAGAGCAGATCTGGGTGTTGCCATTGAGATTCTTGACATAGCTATAGAATGCTTTGTGGCTGTCCTTAGAATCAGTGATGATTTTGTTTTCATAGCTAGCTTTGGAGGATCTTATAAGAGATCTCAGCTTCTTACTGAGGCTGACCAGGGAACTCCTCCACTCATGGGATTTTACTGTCATTTGCTACAATTTCTTCCTTCTGTTGTACAGTTTGTTTATGGCAGGGGACCACCAGATTGGCTTCCTTTTTTTGGAGGATAGCATCTTAGTTCTGTTTGGGAAAGTGCAATCCGTGCACATGTGTAAGTGCATATAGAGTGCATTTGTGTAGGATTCAGCAGTCGTAACTGCTGAATTCGTAAGTCGTAATTGTCCATCTGCATGGGTGTCATGAAGTTCACCGCTTCTGTCTTAAGAAGCATGAAGTTGGCTTTGGAGAAATTTTTTACCATGGTTTCCTTAATGGGGAGTGGGGGCAGGATGTTGTTATCAAGGGTGATTCGTTTATGGTCAGATCGCACCAATGAGGAGTTGACTTCAGGTGTGGAACACCAGTCACTCATGTTGGTAATGACTAGGTCTAGGATATTGTTGCTCCTGGTGGGGGTGTGGATAAGTTGATCCAGGGCATTGGAGTTTATGAATTCCAGAAAGGGTTGTGAGAAGGAGTTGGTACATGTGTAGTTTTCCCAGATAATGGTGGGGTAGTTGAAATTGCCCATTATTAGGGTGTTTGGTTGAACCCTAATATTTTCCAGTACATCAAGAAAAGAGGAGTGGGAATCTTGGGGCATGGTGGGGGATCTGTAGCAAGCTACAATTTGGATTGCAGTTTTGCCCAGAGTTAATTGCACTTAGATAACCTTGGATGCATTATGCTGAGCAACTAGCCTGGAGGTGTGGATGTCCTTAATGAATATGGACACACCACCGCCTTTGGTGTTCCAGTCCAGGTTACATGGCCGAAAAGTGTGGTATGAGTTATAGCCTGGTAGTGCAGGGGTGCTCTCTGGAGCCTTGAACCAGGTCTCAGTCACTGCACAGATATCGATGTTCTCCATTTTAAGGAATGCCTCGAGTGAGTGCATTTGAGATTTAGACTTCTAGCATTGAGTAGCATTACCCTCAGTTTTTGCTTGCCTGTTCCTGTTATGGTGGTGAATTTGTCATTTGAACCATGCCTAAAAAAGGCACTATAGGTGTGGCAAAAGCCTTAGCCAGTATCCAGAATCCCAGGGGCGACAGGTGCAGGCCATCTCTGGCAAAGCATCATGGTCTATCAACCATTTCATCCCAAGCAGACAGATACTGGATCTCCTTAGAATGACACCAGAAGCTTAGCTAATTGTTGAAGTCAATCATTTTGTCCTAGTATTGCGGTATCATTCTGGGCGATGGTAGAATGCTACTCAGGGCTAGGATCATACCGGACTACAAGATCAGAGAACTCTTCCATGTCTCTTTTCATGTCGTCCAGGGAGGTACATCTCAGGTCGTTCAGACCAACATGGACAATGACAGAGTCATATTTGTACTTGTTGTGGAGTGACCTGAGTGCATGGGTTATGTGGCGGATCCTGGCACCTGACAGGCAGCTGACAGTAACCTTCTCCTTGTTTAGCCTGGTGAGGGGGTCACCAGTGTGCCTGACTATAGAGTCACCTATGACTAATGTGTTGGATATGTTGTTTTGCCTTATTGGCTGTGGTTGAGTGGCAAACTGAGTCTGTGGGCTATGTGTCATTTGGGTTGTGTTGGGGGGTAGAAGTTGCTTGTGTTTCTGCTTTGGAGGTCTCTGTTGCTTGGGCAGATTATTATTGAGAGCTTCCATGAATACTTTTGTGTTTCTATGTGTGGATTTTGGTGGATTTTGGTGGTGTACATTTATTGAGACTATGTGATAAGTGTGGTGTGGTGCAAGTGTTTACCTTCTCCTCTTGAATGTCAAGTTCGGTCTTGGTTGGAGAGAGCTTTACCTCCAGTTTGGCTAGATAAGTGCATCTCTCACAGGTTGTAGTGTTGGGTGGTAGGAGGAGAGGGTTATCTGTGTACATGAGGCAATTTCTACATTGCCCCAAGATGCCTGGATTCATCAGATGGACAGGAGAGAACACTGGGAGCTGATCCTTGGGCATGCCTGAATAAAAACTATTTTCCTCTAGATAAGTGAGGAAAGTGAGTACAAGAGCTGTTTTTCTCTAAGCAAGTGAGAAAAGTAAGCGCAAAAACTGTTTTCCTCTAGGTAATGAGGTGTATATGCTATATAGATACAATCGCTTTCTCTCTCACTCCACCAGGCACACTTTGGCCACTACCTACCATTTGCCCACATTATTATACGGATCCCCTCTCCTAACCAACCTGTCATGCTCTATCACCTCCAAACTAGAAAGCTGCTACAACAAAATATCTAAATTAGCCTCCAACAGTAAAAATTCCACCCATCATTGCCTTTCCCTTCAATCTCTAAACTGGCTAGAAATACTAAACTACCTAAATTATCTGCAGCTCACCACAGCACACAAACTTATATTTCATCCAACTAACTGTCCTGCTCTAGCTAACATCCTTCCATCCTACATCCCCAACAGAACTCTCAGACCTGAACATCAAAACTTGATTGCTATCAACAAACCTAAAAGTCCAGCTGGCCAACTTCTCCTCTCTTTCACTATTGGCAAGGCTTGGAACTCTCTCCCTTCTTCTCTAAGAACAATAGCAAACTGTGAAAATTTCAAAACTCATCTTTTCAAACATCTGTCCACTAAATGGAAATGCACCTGTCTTCACCCCACCTAAAAACTATACAAAAACACACCGATATCCTACCTAGAGTGTATGAAGGTGAGGCAGTGCATATAGTCTACCCCACCTAAAAACTATCCAAGAACACACCAATATCCTACCTAGAGTGTAACCTAGCACTCAAAATGTCCTACAGCTATTTATCCTTGAACCCATTTGTGCAAATATTGTAAATAAATTCAGTTTAAAACGAATGCATGCAAAATTCTTCTTAACTCTCTTCTCTATGTGCATATATAATGCATTTTCCCAAATTACTCTATAAGAATAGCTTTATAATTATATAACCCTTTAGAAAAATCTTAAAATCTTAGTGAATTTGTTTTTGACTATTTGTAATAATGAATGTTCTTATTGTTCAAACTGGTCTCCTCAATGTATCATTTATATTTTTCATATTTTTGTAATTTGTATTTTTGGAGCTTTTCTCCCCGGGCCTCCACTGAAAACGAGTCCTCAGGGCCCAGTGGGCCTCCTCGGTAATCAAACTGGAAATAAATAAATAAATGAGGATGGTTTAGTGCTATAGTAATTAGTAGCTTATTTAGTGTTTACAACAAGTTCTGAACAAGTGCTGATCACGAATAAGCAAATTCAAGTGCTAAAACTAAGAATCTGTATCTGCACTAGACTAGTTACAGGAAAGAAACAAGTGCAAATGCAGGCTTTCAAATCAGAAAGTTGAGAGAGATGGAAAAGATTGCCCAGACGGCCAATAAATACAATTTCTGGGCCAGAACCACTCCTTATGTGGTAGACAAGTTACCTAGTGCTTACCACTCTCACTGACAAGCTAGAAGGCTTCCCTCCAACACAGAAAGGCTTGGGGGGGGGCTCAGAAGCTTGGATTCAGCAAATCTGCATCTGGACTACACTAGTTACAGGAAAGGTAGGAAACAGGCTTACAGTTTTTTTTTTGTTTTGTTTTTTTTTGTTTGTTTGTTTTTACAGAAAAGTAACAAAAACAGCAGTAAAAACAATTCAAATGTAGTGAAAGCTAGCACACTTGAGTATGTAGCAATATTAGACCAAACACAGTTTAAAAAAATGCAATTAAATTAAAAATGACTAAAAACAAGTGCAGAAGGAGTGTATTAGGTAGAATGTGGTAAAGAGATGGGACTGGGGGGGAGTGTCCCAGATCAAATCTACAGTGGGGCAGGCATCTGCAAAAGCCACCAAATTTAAACAACAAACGAGAGACAGGGAGGGTGAGTGGGACAAAACACTTTCAGCAGAGATCTGAAAAAACATACAGTGAATCAAAAATAACAGTGCACAACTCTGAATAAATTAGTCCAGCAACAATTTACAGTACACAATTCTGAAGAACCAAAAAAATATACTTAGCTCTGTATATTTCCAGATAGTTTGAAAAGAGCTCTGCTAGACACAGGTTCCAGCAGTGATATGCAGGCTGTTAACTAACAGGGTCTAGTATTATGCAAGTAATCCTTCAGACAGTCAGATGACACAAACTGTAAAAAACAGTTATACCAACTTAAGACATAGCAGAAAATAGGGAGAGGTGGGACAATACACTTTCAGCAAAGATCTGAAAAACTATACAGTGAATCAAAAATAAAATTAGTCCAGCAACAATTTACAGTACACAATTCTGAAGAACCAAAAAATCTTTATTGAAGTAAAACTTGAGTACAAAAGTGTTTCTGCATGCAATGGGAGCAGTTATTTGGGAAGTGCTTGAATACTTGATATGAGCAGTGCTTATCAATACTTCTGATGAATTCATATGGGAAGTGTTTGTAAGTACATAGAAGGAAAGTGTGTTTCTCTCAAGTTCTGTACATTTCTTATTCTGATATTAAATACAGCACTAAAACACACTTTGTAATTATTAAAAATAGTCAGTTAAAATACAAAATAATGTAATGCTGTTTACATTGACATATCTGTTAATATGGCTGGAAGTATAATTGTTTCATTGCAGTTCTTTCATCTACAATGCTGTAAGAATATTTCCTTATGACCACTAAAGAAAACAGTTTTAGATGCAGAATAGCAGTTATACATTGACGAAATTCTCACTCTTATTTACACTGATGTAATGATTTCAGTTTATTTGTTTGAATTAAGTGCTGTGAACTTTTTTATACATTTTAAAATAGTTTAAGATAGAATATGCACTTCTGTATCGATATTATATCTATATCTATATCTATATCTATATCTATATCTATATCTATATCGATATCAATATCCATATCTATATCTGTATCTGCTGTCCAGAGTAGGTGATACCAGACAGGATTGACAAATGGTCACCCATCTCCCACCAAATATCTATTTTCTTCCAGATGGTGCCTCGTGTACACGATTGAGAAGATAAAGCATGATAAAGGTCTGTTTTGTAGATCATCTTGGAGCATAGCCTCATACCTTCACAGGTGATGCCATGATTTGAAGTGCCAGACCCAGAATGAAAAATTGTTGTGCCAGGGCTGTATTTCTCAGGTTCAGAACCATTCCCAGAGGGTTGTGGCATTACCTTAACCAAACCCATTTAACTAGCAAGGTCATTGCACCAGGCACTGATATTAATGGCAAGTTTGGTTTCACCAAAAATGCTTTGTCACATGCATTTTATTCCTTTAAATAAACCAGTCACATTTCACTTACATGCTGGTTTAAAAATTAAATATATTGAGTAATTGCTAGGTATATAATTTACAATTGCTACTGTTGCTGGTCATTGCATAAGGTGCATTTTTTTATATTACACCTGAATGCCAATCATACCTTTCAACCTCTTAGTGCAAGAAATACGGACAAAGCCTAATATCATAGGGGGACTCATAGCGGGAAAAAGGCAGACAAGTAGGGGCAGATTTTAAATATTTCTCTTATAAACATAGAAATTTACTAGAATAACATGACTTGTGTTAGCATGCAGTTTCTGAAGGATATGAAGATTGAAACACAAATGTATGTCATTATGTAGTGATTTCATTTATTTATTTATTTTATTTTACATTTGTTTATCAGGGAGGTTTGACTGGACAGGGCTGTCTGTTTTCATCAGAGGCCTGGGGAGAAAAGCTCCAGAACAATTACTAGCATGCTATGCATAAAATATTTATATGAGCATTGTGGTTTACACATACAATTATAAAATATAGCAGATAATAACATATGAGTGCATAAGATATTTACATAAGCATAGTGGTTTAGACATACAATTAAAAGTATAGCAAGCAGTAACATATGATTGTTGTTCATACAGTATGTTTAGTAGAGATAATCTTGAAGATGTACTAAAGATAAGACAAGAAAGGAAAAACTAAAATATATATATAAAAAAATACTAGCCAGATAATCTTGAAGATGTAATGAAGATAAGAAAGGAAAAACTAAAAATACTAGCCAGTTTGTCAAAAGAGGAGAATATAAACAAGTTTATATGAGGCTCATTGACATTTTAAGGAAAAGCTTTTCAACTTAGTCTAGGGGAGAGTTAGTGGGCATAGATGGGACAGTGGGGAGTAGGCAGCATTGAGTTTGAAAGTAACGTGTGATAATATAGCACATCTATGGAAGTTTTAAAGAAGAGGTTGGATAGTGGATAGTGGAAAGGTGTTAGAATATGTCAGCCAGGTGCTAGGCAGTTGCATGTCCAGGAGTTGTTTAGCTGGGAAATAAGCTGTTTTTTGAAGATGGTTTTGTTAGATTGTACCCTAACTTTCATTCCTCAATGATTTTGCCAGAAAAATATGAATCTGGACAGTTGATAGGTATGATGCCAATTATAAGTGCCTCATGTAGTACAACAGCAGTTATACTTATGGGGGGTGAAAAATATTATTATTTGTGTTATTTACAAGTTGTAAGAACTTCTGAGTTGTTTTAGGTGCTAAAATATGACAGATGACATTAGAAAGGCACGAATTATACTTCATATTGGTACAAATTGTCATTCAGATTACTCAATTTTTTTAACTATATTCTGACTCAGGTTAGTCTATGGCCATTCACCTTTACCATGGCAAGCTTAGGACTTCTGAAGAGTGCTGCAGACTCTGGTGCCGTCTGCAGTGCATTTGTATGAGTCTGGGTATGCATTCATGACCATTCAAGACTGATGTTTGTCCATGCATTGCTGCATATCTCTGCATATTACTACTATTCATAGAGATAAAGGAAAACAGACCCCATTTGCATAAACATATATAAATGGCCTTGAATTCATGTGGAGAAGTTGAACATTGCCATGTTAATTCACTAATACTCGAGGTAGGTGGCAAATGCCTTAGAATACTGCAGACTTCTTAAGGTAAGAAAACATTTTAAAAATATTATAATTTTATAAAAATATTTAAAATAAGTTATGATTATAATTTAATGAGGAATACTTAAAAATGAGTGGAATTATTGACTTAAAGTTAAGAAATGTTGCTATTACATATATGATGTACATATTGTGATAGCAATGAATGACTGATGGAAGTGTGCATCATTTAAAAGTTGGATTTCAGTACAGAAGCAGCGAAATGTTTAGTGATCAGTGAAAATAATCTTTACTTTGGTATCATTTAGTGGTACAAATGTGGTCATTTAATTGTGAAGTTCTGCTGTGGTAGGGATAGCAATATGGGAGATTTCTGAATAATAGTGATGAGTAAAAAATGTCAATGTTATGAATACATGACAATGGCAGAGGGTGGGGGAAAGGTGCATTTTGTCATAAAACTGATTGCTTTAATGACCTGAATATTCTGCAAGTAATACATCTCAGTTTTATGTAGCTAGAGTTAGATGTCTGTATAATTATGTGATTTGTGTTTGTTACCATTTTTATGAGGATGGCAGGCACACATTTCCAGTGTTTTGTAGTTTAAAAGCTCACTACATAAAAAAACTTTTCACTGTGGGGATGTTTTTTTTTTAATGTGCAGTAATGATAGAATATAAGTGATCAAAGCAGAGAAAGTATAACTTCAGTCATAAGGAAAATTGTGTCCTCATGGCAGCCCTTAGGACTTGCGAGAAACTTTTCTTTGGTAAAGGGGGCCCCAAACAAATGGAGAGGTCCAAGACCTGGAGTCAAGTACTTCTCAATATTAATGCAGTGGGTGGCAGTAATCAAGCCTTAGGACAGAAGAGATCAAATGACATTTTAGGACATGCTAGATGCAGGTCCCCACCCTGATAATCAGAAAGAGCTATGCCTACCTAACAGACCTTTTTATAGCACAGTCCTGTAATCACAGTGAGAACTGCAATCACTACACAACAGGCTGCATGCAATTAGTAAATGCTGGCTAACAATTGGTGCAGAGGCCATCACATGGACATGTGCAGATACCTACAAAAGCATCCTGTACTCCCAGTCCACACATGCAATACTTTCATTGCACCCGCTGGAGGTAGAGAGAGAGAGAGAGAGAAAGAAAGAAAGAAAGAAAGAAAGAAAGAAAGAAAGAAAGAAAGAAAGAAAGAAAGAAAGAAAGAGAGAGACAGAAAGAAAAAAAAAACTGTAACAACAAAACAAAGAGGCTGACAGCAGGCCAAGTAACTGCAAGCCTACGCAAACAGCTGCAACAAACAGAGGTAATGTAAAGTACTACTATAATAGTGTACATACTGTAAACCCTCCAGATGTGTTATTGGTCTGTATCTATGTATATGAAGATGTGCATAGGGCTGGGGACATATGTATGTGAAGGTAGCTATGTGCACATAGCAATGTAGGTTGTAGTGCAATGTACAAGTAGGTTGTCCAGTAATGGATGTTTAGCAGTACATTACTGTGTGAATACATATGTGGAACTAAAAAGGAGTGTATATATATATATATATATATATATATATATATATATATATATATATATATATATATATATATATCTAACATGTGTATACATATGTATATCGAGATATGTATGTGTATATATATATATATATATATATATATATATATATATATATATATATATAGATATACATATATATATATAATATGGATATGTGTATACATAGATAGAGAGGGATGTAGAAATACATAGACATATATAGTTTCACAGCGTCATAGTTTAGTACTAGGCTATCTGCAGACAGTGCATAGAATAGATTTAGAAAATTGCGCCTCTGTATAGTAGTGACACAGTGAAGACCCCCGTACATAATAGCATTAGTTTACTGTGCCTCTGTCTAGTAGTGACACAGAGATTACCCCTGGTGTAAACCTATGATCTCCCATCCACTCGTCAAGAATTCACATGAAGAGTGTCAGTGAGGGTCTCTGCCTAACACGAACTGGGATCCTCTTCCACAGTATGGGACGCCTCGTAGTGATGGATCTGTCCCTACAGTATGTCCTATTCATGTGTGTGCTGAGGTTTAAATCTGTAGCTGTTGTGGTTCTGATGGATTTGGATTGTATGAGGTGGAACATGTCCATCAATACCTGATTGGACATGGCCTTGTACATCAGGCACAGATCACCCCTAAGTAGGCAGTATGCTATGTAATAGAGCATGAGTTACTTTAGTCTGGCAGCATATGAAAGTTGTTGGAGACCCTTGATCCTCCTGGTGATGTACTTATGGGGTCCCCCTAGCTGTTGCAAGTGCCAGTTGAGGTACATAGTAAATGGGGCATAGTACACAGTCATGGGCCTGATAAGGGAGGAGTATAGGGGTACAATGACCCCTTTTGATCTGGATGTGAATCCCTTCATCATAAGGTGGGCAAGGTAGGAAGTCTATCCAACCACTTTGGCAACATGGGTGTCAAATGAGAGGTCAGTATAGATCAGTGTCACCAGGTCTCTGATTACTTTGTCTGTACTCAGTGGGTTACTGTCTATGTGATAATATGTGGGTACCTTGTCCGTCTGAAAGGGTATGACTATACATTACGTGGCATGCAGTTTAAGGCCATGACTATGGCACCAGTTGTCGGTGTCCATGAGGCCTTTCAGTAGGATGTATGTGTCAGCTGGTGTATCGACTATGGCACCTAGTATGCAGTCATCTTTGAACATTGTCAGCCACTGCCCTCCCATGTCTGCTTCCACATCTGAGAATTATATGCTGAACATGAGCGGTCCCAGGACAGAGCCCTGTGGGACACCACTTGTGACTGGCTCTGAGTCTGACATGGCACCAGTGAGTTTGACTGTAGGGTTTCTATCCGTTAGCTGGTTTGCAGCCCATCTTGTGACATATGGATTCACATTTCAGCTGTTGATCATGTCTATGATGCCAGAGTGCCTTATTGTGTCGAAAGCCGTAGGCAAGTCCAGGTAGGCTGTATGGACCGCTGTGCCCTTGTCAATGGCTCTAGTGACTGATTTGAAAAGGTCAACCACATTCATAAGGCAGGATCTGCCCTCTACAAAGGCAAACCGGGTGGGATCAAGTGTCTAAGTCCCCAATGTCTCTGTGTATGAGTTCCATAATTATCCTTTCCATAGCGTTGCAGACCAGGCTGGTTAAGCTTATGGGGTGGTAGTTACCAGGGTCTGTAGAGGTGCATCCTTTGTGGAGTGGGACTACTGTTACTGTATGCCAGTGTCCAGGTACATATGCCATAGTAAGGCTACGGTTGAACAGCATTTAATGTGTGTGTGTAGCTCCTCCTGTTGTTCACGTAGCATGCAACCTGCAATACCGTTGGGTCCCATTGATGCTGTGTTTACAGCTTTGCTGAGGGTGGTTCCCAGCTGGACATCTGAGATGACAGGGAGGTTACAGTTAGCTGGGTTAAGTAATTCCTCATGTGTGGGTGAGGGAGGGGAGAAATCTGCACTGAACCTTTCTGCCAGAATGTTGTCATTATCTGTGTGTTCAGTGTAGCTTTTGTCACTGTGAACTAACTTTGAACATATCTGAGGGTTCCCACCCAGGTGTGTAACATAGCAGAAGAAGGCCTTGTGGTTATCTGTAGAATCCATAGCGATGTCCCTCTCATTGCTGGCCTTGCATGTTTGTACGACAAAACGTATCTTTCTACTAGTGCTGATCAGAGATGCCTTAGCTCTATGGAATTATGCTCTGCCATGCAGTAGCTTCCTTCTGTTGTTATACAATTGGTTCAAGGCTGGGGTCCACCAGACAGGATGCCTGCCCTTGGTGGAGAGGGTCTTGGTTTTATTTGGGATTGCATGATCCATGCATTCTTGGAGATGTCCATAGAAAGCATATGTGAAGGTGTCTGCATTGTGGGATGTGGTTTCCACTGGCCCAGTGGGCATAAAGGATACCAACTCATTTATAAGAAGTGTAAAGTCAGCATGTGAGAGGTTTCCCACTGTAGTCTTTTGTGTTGTGGGGGAGGTGGGATATGTATATCCAGGGGGATTAGTCTGTGGTCAGATGTGACTAGTGAGGGGTATACTCCCGGTGTGTAGCACATTGTCCCCATGTTTGTGATGATCAGGTCTAGTATATTATCTCCCCTTGTGGGAGAGGTGACTAGCTGTTCCATTGCATTTGACTTAGTGAATTCCGGGAACCTTTGGGCTAGGGTGTTTGAGGTAGAATAATGCACCCAGTGTATGTTAGGGTTGTTGAAGTCTCCCAATATGATGATGTGTGGTGGGACATTCATATCCTCCAATGTCTTCAGGAAGGCTGACTGTGGTTCCTGAGATTGGGAGGGTGGTCTGAAACATGCTACCAGTTGTATAGCAGGTTTGCCTACGGTTATCTGCACCTGGATGGTCTGTGATGCTTCATGTGTTACCACTAACCTGGAGGTGTGGGTGTCCTTCATGAATATGGACACACCCCCTTCCTTTTTGTTTTGTCCCGAGTCCTGGGGCCAGAAAGCATGATACGGGGTATAGCCTGGTACCGCTGGTGTGCTCTCAGGAGCCTTGAACCAGTGTCTCACTTACTGCTCAGACATCGAGATTGGTAGAATATGTACGTACAGATATATGTAATACACGCATACATATATAGATATATGTAGATACATATACATATACAGATAGATCTGACTGACAACAGATATGTCTGTATATGACTATCTCTCTCTCTCTCTGTCCCACCCCCTCTCACTCTCACTCTCCCTCTGTCTCTCTCTCACTCTCTCCCCCTCTTTCCCCACATCATCTATATGTATATATCTACATCTATATATACATATTATATACATATATACAAACATATATATATATATATCTATATACAGATATAAATATATCAATATATATATATATATATATATATATATATATATATATATATATATATACTTATATATATATATATATATATATATATATATATATATATATATATATATATATATATATATATATATATATATATATATATATATATAGGCGGCCACGGTGGTGCAGTGGTTAGCATTGCCGCCTCACAGCAAGAGGTTCTGCGGTTCGATCCTCGGCTGCGGTGCCTTCTGTGCGGAGTCTGCATGTCCTCCCTGTGGTCGCGTGGGTTTCCTCCGGGTGCTCCTCCCACATCCCAAAGACATGTTGCAGGTGGATTGGACACTCTAAATTGGCCCTAGGTGTGTGTGTGAGTGTGCCTTCTGTGGAAGGTTGGGCGCCAGGCTGGCAACTCAACACCGTAAAACTCCACTGCCATTCAATGTGCGGATAAGGTGATCCACTGTGACGACCCCAAACTGGGAAAAAGCCGAAAGAAGAAGAAGATATATATATATATATATATATATATATATATATATATATATATATACTGTGTGAGGCACATGTGTGCAGATGTCTTGAAACAGGTGCCTGGTGTCAAAGGCATGGACTGAACACCAGTGAGGATACTGGAGTACCATACCCCGTTCAAAAACACTGACACCAGTAACCACCACATATGTGCATGCCTGCCCACCACTGCATGTGTCAGGGGGGAACAGGGACAACAAGTGTGCAATAGTCTCCCCATTGATATACACAGTGGCACACTAGTCCTGTAATACCTGTACATGGAATGTGTCAGCGGACATGGTGTGTCAGCTATGGACATGTAGGTCACTGTACCCTTCCACACCCCACAATGTCCATCATGGTATGTACCTTCCATGACAGCTACAGATATGGAGAAGGACACAGACATATGCAAGTAACTGTGTCAATGCACTCAAACACAATACCTATGCAGAGTGACTGACAAGACCACAGAGCGCACACAGACTACCTACATAGAGGTTACCACTGCTGGATATACATAGTTCAGTCACACCCATGACAGTTGTCTAACAACCATGGTAACACCTCCAACATCCACAACACAAATTACCTATGTCTGTTGTCCTTGTCACTGCAGTATAGAGCACATGGTGGAGGTACAGGACCCTACCCACAGATATGACATACTCTGTAGTAGACCACACAGAATGAAGAAGCAAGGCTCCCCATAAGTAGATGTCAGACATACCCCTGCTGAATGTTAGGCAGATAGGTAATATGCCATATGAGTCACCCTGTGTAACTGTTTGTAAGGAGCAGGTACGATCATAACACATGTGTCACAAGGGGCAGGGTAGCATAACAGTATGCTGCTGTAGGCCCAGGGCCAAAAGCACACTACCTACCTAAGACACAATGCACACCCATGAACACATTGCAAACAAAATATGTGAGGTGGAATGAGTGTGCCAGTGACTGGGTGCATGTTGTGTACTGGTGTGATTGCTCACCATGACTGTCTGTCTGTCATGGTAGTGTGTGTCCTTGGTGTGAGGCCAGAGACAGGTGTGTGAGGTATTGCAATCAACACATACTACATTGCCATATGTTGTGCTGTGTTACCCTGTATGTCACTGTGGTGTAGGTAGAGTTATGGCAAGTAAGAGTAGTGTGCATTACCAGTGAAATATGTAACGTGCATTGTGTGCAGTGCTTAGGCTGATAATGTTCCCCATACAGTACCTTGATACAAACCCCCAGTGTGAGGTTGTGTATTGAACCTGAAACAGTGTGTTGACTGCTGCAGTATACTAGTCTGTCGTATGGAGTGTGCCAGGTACTGTTGCACAGTTGTCGGATGAGCACTGATATCTGGTCATTTACATGTGTATCCCCCAATAGACAGACAGATGCTATATATGGTGGTTAAGTTATATCACTGCAGTCGAGTATTATGTGTATTATGTGTGCCATAGTTTGCTGACAGATATTGCTGACATATTTTCCTTCTCCTTTTCAGGGTTATGGTTCACCAGCGGAACCCTGTGTACTCCGCTGCAGAGGAGGAAGAGATACACCAGAGCCTGGTGCGGGATTTCATTGTACTCTTTTCCCGCACCAGCCAGAACAAGCAGGAGAGGGCTGCACTGTGGCAAGACCTGGTCCATCGGATAAATGACATAGGCACACATAACCGGACATTTGAGCAGGTACGCCATCACTGCAGTGATTTAATTAGAAATGTCCATCAGCGTGCATCGGATATCCACAGGCAGCAGCTTGCCACAGGTGGTGGGGTGTCTAGACATCCCCCCCCTCACCAGACTGTAGGGACTACTCCTAAGTGTTGTGGCTCCAGCCCAACAGCAACAGCAGCAGCATACATGTGTAATGATGGAGGCTGGAGCCACACAGCAGCAGGACACGAAGCATGCAGGTAACATGCCATGTGAATAGTTGACTGTTCTGTACACTGTTAGGTTATGCATGTGTGAGGTGCGTCCTCATTTTGCAGCTGTAATCTTGGTAATTATTGTGCAAGAGTGATATCCTCAATATCAGCAGTACACCTGTGGAAGCTAACTGTTGCACTACTGAACTGTATCATGCCCACAGCATCAATGGCACAGTTGTGCCCACTGATGATAAATCTCTCTTTTCTGCTGGTCCCTCTGGTGTAACAGCAAGGCAGCCTATCCATGCTGGTGAGTGTGTAATACCATTACCTTCAATACTCTTGATACTAATAGTAATAATAGGCTAAAGCAGTAGTGCTATGTGTTTGATTGCAGGTGTGTTTGTGTCTGTGGGTTGATATCTCATATACTGAGGTGTGTGCATGTGTGCATGTGTGTATGTGTGCATGTGCACATATGTGCATGTGTGCATGTGTGCATGTGCCCATGTGCGCATGTGTGCATGTGTGCATGTGTGCATGTGTCCATGTGTGCATGTGTGCATGTGCTCATGTGTGCATGTGTGCATGTGCCCATGTGTGCATGTGTGCATGTGTGCATGTGCCCATGTGTGCATGTGTGCATGTGCCCATGTGTGCATGTGTGCATGTGTGTATCAGTGGTGACATTGTGTACACATTGTAAACTGTGTTTCCTGTCTTACTCCCACAGGTTCTGGTGCTGCTCTGGTGTTGTGCAAGAGGGAACCTGAATCAGCTGCTGTGGAAAGTAATAATGATGATACCTGTGTAATGGCACAGGTAGGTGTGCCAGGGTCCGTCATTGGTCATCCAATTGACACTATACAGCTGTCGACCCCATCAATGCGCACAGTAATCCTGCCAATACATCCTTTGTCACCAATGTCCCTAGGTGACGGACAGGATAGAGTGGGCATTGACCAGGGTAATGTGGTATCATTGGCACATGCATCCCCACACAGCAGCCATGACCAGGGTCCTGACATGGTACCACACAGGCAGACATCCAGGGGTTCTCGTGGGAGCATCCGTGGGCATACCGCCCCTGTCAGGCGTGCCCACAGAGGTCTTTCAACCTCAGCTATGTTTCGCGCTGTAATGCAGGCACAGTCACATATGGAACGGTATACCAGACAGGGTCTGAGGGAGCTGAGAGCATGTCGCACAGCCATGAGTGACAGTATGTGTGATGTTGCGGCTGCCATCCGTAACTTCACCGAGGTCATTGACAGACATTGGGGGGACACATTAGATCTGTTCCACAACTACATGTCCATGAGCCAGGGCAATGGTGGACGGTTGAGGCGTTGACGTGGCCGTATGCCAGCAACAGCAGCTGCTGGCAGCAGTCGCAGATGACAACAGGCCCGTGGCTGCTCACATAGTGCCAGCAGCAGCCCCAGCAATGCTGGGTCTGTGCTGTCATGAGACTGCCCCAGGAGACCACGTGCACGTGGCGCTGGACAGTCCCAACAGAGACCTGTCTCCAGTCACTAACCACCTGCTTCTGATGACAGTACCCAGTCTGGCTTAGTATCTGATACAGTCTGTAGCACCCCTGCCAGGCACAAGTACCGTGTCCGTGGCCACAGACAGTGATCTGTATGACCTGGCAGGTACAGTCTGTGGCTGTCCACAAACACCTGTATATGGCAGCCATGAGGTGGGACTGTGTGCATTCATACACACATGCAAAGTGATAACACCTAGGGCTAACGCATACATGCACACACTGCATCAACATTCCCCCATCTTGTACTGCTGCCCCTCACCAACACACACACACAGACATGTCAATTGGTTGTATCAGTGGCAGACTCAGGCATACCAGGTACACACCCTGTACATATGATGAAACTGTGCCACCTCCTGCAATCTGTAAAACTGGTGCAGAAACAGGTTAACATGGTGCTGATGCACAGGGTGACTACATAGATGTGTTGTAATAGTATGATGTTGACAACAGTACAGTGTAATGATATCATTGTGGGTATATACCAGCATTCCTGATGCAGTTACATATGAATGTCATTGTATTGTTTTGTACACCCATAGTAATTACCCCAGTGTTCTGTCTGCACATCTTTGCATACTGGTGGTGAGGATGTCAAGGGATGGCCACCTACATAGGTAGCACAGGGGATACAACAATGTACATATTGATACTCAATGATGGTCATGTCAACTGCGAGTTGCATGCTGTCCACACACGACTCTGCAATGTGGATGTTTCAGGATGTTGATATCTGTGCAGTACTACACAACAGGTTCAAGGCTCACAACAGCACACTAGCACTACAAGGTCACACCTCATACCATGCATGACAGCACCAAAACACAGAACTAACTATGACAGGAGGGAGAGTGTCCATACATGTCAAGGATACTGTGGTGCCAGGACAGGTAGCATACATCATACTAAGTCTGGAACTGCTGAGTGAGGGCTCAGTGTCTGTTATTTGACATGTGTATTATTACAGGTATGAGCACGTGGGTATCAGACCAGTTATTCAACATTACGAAGGTACGTGGTCTATACACTTGTGTGGGGTGCGGCTGGACCCAGCCCATCTGACCTGTGAATCTCTGGGTACTGGCTTATAGTGCCTGCATATATGCACTGTTACCTACTGGAAGTCGTACACCTTGTTTGTTGTAGCATAGTCTACATACAGGCCTGCTGACTGTAGCTTTGTTTGTATGCATGTTTGCCTGTTATGTTCCTGAAACACTGATTCCACCTGCAGTGCAGATTTACAGTGCCTCTGTGGATCCCTAGTGACATCTGTATTGCTTACTGTGATGATGTCCATGTCTCACTTGCCAGAACGTCACTCTTTGTCCTGTTTGCATGTAGCTTGCCTGTAACACATTGCATATGACTTACCTCACATTTGCTCAAGACAGCATTCATATATGCCAGCACTTACAAATCAGGAGCACTACACACTCACATAGTCACCTTGAGTACCTTGTTTCCCATTGGCCCTATGTGTCGTTACTTAGTATGGGAGTCACAATGCTATGGTAGCATGTGCAAAGGTCACCTGTTGATCTACTCTCAGGTCCAGTTGGTGAATCTGTGAGTCATGTGGCAATGTTACAGCTGTCTCATGTACACAGACAACCCTCTCCCCTTCCCATACACATACAACACATGTGAGAGATGCAACCACATAGCCAAACTGGGGGCTAAGCTCTGTTGACTCAGCACTGGCATTCCCTGTCAGGTGGAGTGGGATACTACAGTGAATACAGTACCAGTCTCCCATAGACCTGCCATGACCGCAATCCAAACACAGAAACACACAGGTACATTATTGGACTCTCAGAATAGAATCCTGCCTGAGCAGCTGACACCTGCAAAGCAGACACACAAGAAAACGTTAAGCCAGAGCAGAGCACGTGCAACACATAGCTCACAAAGCCTGTGTGCCAAACAGTCACAGGCCATACGGCTTGACAACACAACTGCTACAGTTGTATGAGGTACCTCTATCATCAGGTACACTGAGGTCCTGCTCACCAGGCTGAACAAGGTGACGGTCACACTGAGCTGCCCGTCGGGCACTATGATCCACCACATAACACAAGCATACCGGTCATTCCAAGGCATGTAGAAGTATGACTCAGTCATTGTTTGTGGCAGTGTGTATGACCTCTGATGCACCTCCCTGGACTACATGTTAGGGGACATAGAGGGGCTCTCTGAGCTTGTGGCACAGGCTGGTATGACCCTGGCCTTGAGTAGCATCTCACCCTCACCAAGAATGCTGCCACAATATGTAGACAGTATCATCGGTTTCTGCAATTAACTTATGTTTCAGTGACATTCAAAGGGGATCCAATGCCTGTCAGTGTGGGATTACATGCTAGACAAGCCACATCGCTTTGCTTGGGACAGCTTGCACCTGTCACCCATGGGCCGTTGTATATTGGCAGAGGCTGTTGCTACACACATAGTGCCTTTGTATGCAAGGCTGACATTACATAGCCACCTACACAGGTATCACACGGGATAGGACACTAATAGAAATGCTACTCAACAGCAGCAGTGTAAACCTCAAGATGCATGCAGTGGGAACTGTCCTTAGCATGGGGTACAGCAATATCCGTGCAGTAACAGACTCCTGGTACAAGGCTCCCAGGTGCACACCATCAGTGCCAGGTCATTCCTGATACCATGCTTGTCATCCCCTACACATGCACCAAACCAGAACAGGGGGGATGTATCCACAGGCACCTCAGATACACACACCCCCAGGTTGGTGGCACTGCACAAAGCATCAGAGCGTATCCATGTGCAACTAACAGTGAGTTAGACTGCCTTCAGGTTCATAGCCTGGCACACACCACACTCCCATACCCTGGAAACCCACTTGGCCTTCCTGATAACACTGAGAATATGACGGTCTCTACACACACCATTATATGGTTGTACTGCGACTACCCAAACATAGAGTGTGAGCAGTACTCTAGCTCCAAGACCCTATATGAAGGGTTCTTACCATTCATTCCCTGCATTGCTATGGAACAACTTGTTACCACTCCCACAAGAGGTGACAACATGCTGCACCTGTTCATCACCAACATGTGGACTATATGCTCCAGACCAGTCATGTATCCCTCGCTGGTGGGATGACACCATCTACAACCCACACTGTCTAGTCACATACCACATGCAGCCCTTGCACAGAACACCACAGTCATACAGTTGTCTGATGCATATTCCATGTATTCACATGAGGCAGGCTTCGGACATGGGAACTATTGCAGTTCACAGGTATATATGTGTAGGTGGCACACACATACATCATGTGTGCATTGACATTACTGATATAATGTATGTCGTGCAATATTGGGAACGACACCCCACACACATGGACAAACTGTGTGACAAAAATACACATGGCGTTTGTAGGATACAAACCCCTACCTAACTATGTTAGATCACTTGTGGGAGACGCAGTAGCAGAGCGCGCTATTTGCATTACTGGGGGGATTGCTTTCTCCTGCTGTACTTATAGGGTGCTGACATCATCAGTGTTTAGACAGTGGAATATGCAGCATTTGTTGTGTAGTAATAGTTGCCAAAAGGGACATTTCTCTTACACATGGAATTGCACATACTACTCCCCCACACACATTCACACACACACTGTGCACTTGCAGGATTCAAATCCCTACCTAACTATGTTATAACACTTGTGAGAGACGCAGTAGCAGAGGGCGCTATTTGCATTAGTGGGGGGATTGCTTTCTCCTGCTGTACTTATAGGGTGCTGACATCATCAGTGTTTAGACTGTGGAATATGCAGCATGTTTTGTGTAGTAATAGTTGCCAAAAGGGACATTTCTCTTACACATGGAATTGCACACACTACTCTCCCACACACATTCACACACACACTGTGCACTTGCAGGATTCAAACCCTACCTAACTATGTTATGACACTTGTTAGAGACGCAGTAGTGGAGTGCGCTATTCACATTACTGGATATAATTTCTGCTCCTGACATATGTATAGTGTGCTGACATCATTATGGATGAAGAGGTATGTACATCTGTTACTATCCATCAGTACAGGGGAGAGCATATCTATGCATTAACTTTGCACAGGCACAGTGGCCTACTGTACTGTGGAGGCAGATGCCAAATACACTGTGGATAGCCTTCTGTATTCCCTAGGGACAACAGTCTAGTATTGCACTCTACGGCCATATGTTTACCTGTCAGATGCAAGTATCTGTTGCTCATATAATGTTTGTGGGTCTTTATTGCCATAGCCTTCCCTATCTCTATAAACAATGTGTGTACTGTGGGAGATGTTTGCATATGAGTGGGATCCAGTACTTTACTTATGTCTCTGTTGTAACTTCACTGTGTGCACTGGGCAGATGTCTGTATTGTGGGAGGTTCCTGTCTTAACACATAGAAATGCCAGATATGTGTGTGCAACTGCTGAACTGTGACATGGCCTAAGTGTGTGACCATGCCCAGTTCACAGTTTGTATGGCTTCTTGACTGCCACGTCTCATTTATCTAAGTGTGCGAGCATGCCCAGTCTGACCATTCCTTATGTTGGGATCTGTGGACCACCACATTTCTGTTTGTGTGTGGACGCCATCTATATATCACATGTACAGTTGAGTGTTGGACATCAGGTTGTGTTCTTACTGCCCAACTGCTTTGTGTCTGAACCGAACAGGCATTATGCTGTGCCTGCAGGGTCACCATGGGATAGTTTGCATACAGTTGTCATCATCCTTTCCTGCTGACCAAACAGTTGTATTGTCATATAGTGTACTGGTGCAGAACATTCACTGTGGTGGACAGTATAATCAGTTTCAGTCCTATCACTGCTTGTAATATTTATAGTGAGCACACCAGACTGGTTGAGGGCCAGTTGTGCAGATATGACCATGTTGCATTTTGTTCAGATATGGACAGCATAGTACATGATTGTCTGACATTGTTAATGTATTCCACAACTTGTGTGGACAGTGACAAACAATGGCCATGTGCCCTAGTCCATCTGTAATGCTAGTCAGAGAGTGTTTGTCCTTCAACACACATTTACTGGCATTTGCCATGACATATGTCATGGTTAGTGTGCTGTGCCTCTGTCTACCCATGACATACAGGTGATATCCAGGGTACAGCTACCATCTCCCATCCAGTCATCATGATTCCTCTGGATGACAGTCACTGAGGGACTCCCTGGATATCCTGTAGTGGGAGTTTAGTTGTGAGTAGAGTGAGCTTCTGGGTTATGGACCAATCGGTACAGCATGTCCTGTTTATGTCTGTACTGGGGTTCAGGCCTGTCAGCTGCATAGGTCACCAGCATTCAGTGTTTACATGGTGCCAAATGTCCATTGATACCAGGTTGGTCATGGCTCTATACATCAGGCACAGTTCACCTCCAGCCAGGCAGTATGGCACTGTGTGGAGCTGCAGTTTCTTTACTCAGGCGACGCTTGGCATCTGTTACAGCTCTGCAATCCTCCTGGTGGGGTATTTGTGTGGTCTTTCCAGTTGCTGCAGGTGTCTGCTACGGTACATCCCTGAAGGGCCATTGTACACAATTGTGAGGCTGCTGATGGATGACTGGAGTGGCACATTGACCTACCCTAACCAAGCTGTGCTTACCTTCATGATTAGGTGGGTATATGGTATGTTTCTGTAACCACTACAGACACATGATTGTCACATGCAGGATATCTATCACCTTGTGTCCCCAGGTCTCTTATTGCTCCTGATGTACTTACTGGGTTAACACCTATGTGGTAATATCTGGCCATGTACTGTGTTTCCACAGGGGTTGACTATACACTATTCTGCATTTAGCTTATTGACATGGCTGTGGCACCACTTGTCTGTTTCTATGTGTGCCTTTTGTAGGTTGCTTGTGTCAGCTGGAGGGTCCGATATGGTGGCCAGTTTGTAGTCCTTTGCAAACCTGTTCAGACAGAGTCCTTCCATGTTGGCCTGTACCTATGTGACATATATAGCATTCAAGAGAGGTCCCAGGACCATGCCTTGTGGGATGCCAGTTGTACCTGTTTTGCAGTCTGCCATGGCTGCAGCATGTCTGCCAGGTCAGTTCTGTCCTTGAGCTGGTTTGCGACCCATCTACTTGCATAGGGGTTTATAGTTAGGCTGGTGAGCTTATCTGTACTGCCAACTAGAGTATTGTATGAAAGGGTTTAGCAAGGTCCAGATATGCTGTGTGATCAACATTCCCCACATCAATGGCCTTGGTGCACATTTCACATGAGTCAGACATGTGTAAGGGGCAGGATCTGCCCTATGACAGCCACACTGGGTAGGGTCCAATGTCTGTAGGTACCCAATCTCGTTATTCATGGGATCCATGATCATCCTCTCCATTACTTTGCCAACCTAGATAGTCAGGGTTGAGGGGTGATAGTTTGCAGTATCCATTCAGGCACCCCCTTTGTGGTGTGGGACCACTGTTGCTGTACACTGCTCTTTGTGTACATATCCTGTGGTAGGACTGATAGTGCGCAGTAATGTTATTTGCTGTTCCATTCTTCTTGCAGTACTTATTGGACACAACCCAGGACACCATCTGGTACCATTGGTGCTGTGTGCTGTGCTTTGTGGATGCTGGCTGTTACCTCAGCATCTGCAATGTCAGGGGGCCAGCACTCTCCTGGGATAGATATTTGGCAGTTAGGTGCTGGTGGGGAGTTTGGAAGGTATCTGTTCGGTAGGCTGTTGGCAATGTGTGTGGGCTTGGTGTATTGTTTGTAATATTAGAGTGCTGCAGAGCATATCTGTGGATTATCACCATGGTTCCTACCATCAGGTAGGACAGCTGTGTGATAATCCTTTGTGTCCTGCACAATTTGTATCATCATAGGTTCATAGGTTCATACTAGTCTATCTGCCCTGGCCTTGTTTGAGCATGGACAGACTGTGTGTGGGTCTCAACACCCCTTGCAATGTGCATATTATGCCCACGTAGAGTTTACTTTCCTAGATGTGACACAGGGATGGCCCCCAGTGTACACCTACTATCTCCCATGCACTTCACCGGATTTCTCTTGTTGAGTTTGTGTGTGGAGCTCAGCCTATCATGGACTGGGATTCTGTTCCAGAGTGACAGGAGCCTCTGGGTTATGGATCTGTCCCTCCAGCACATCCTATTAATCTATGTGTGGAGGTTCAGATATCTCTCTGTGGTGTGTCTGCTGGATTTGGGGTTTCTGCAGTGGCACATGTCCATTCATTCTGGATTGGACATGGACTTGTACATCAGGCGTACATCACCTCTGACTGTGCAGTATGCTTCTGAATTGGGCTGTGGTTTCTTCAGCCAGGCTGCAGATGTCCAATGTTTGGACCCTTTATCCTGTTGGTGGGGTACATTTGGGGTCTTTCTGACTGCTACAGGTGTAAGGTAAGGTACATCCGAACTGGGGCATTGTTGTCACGTATGGGCCTGACAAGGGAAGAGTATGGGGGCACAGTGACCTCTCTAGCTCTACATGTGCATCCTTTCATATTAAGGTGGGCAATATAGCAGGTCTTCCTGGCCACCTTGGCAATGTGAGTGTCACATGACAGGTTACCGTCCACTTGTGTCCCTAGGTCCCTGATTACTTCTTCCATACGTAATGGATTGCCACCTATGTCATACTTTGTGTGTGCCTTATTTGGTATTTGTTGAGACATTCATACTCTGCAGTGTCTTCAGGATGGCTGGCTGGGGTACCTGGGTTTGTGTGTGTGGTCTGTAGCAGGCTTCAAATGGGTACACAGTTTGAGACGGTGTTACTTATCCATGGATAGTCGATGCTGCTTCTTGCTGTGGTACCAACCTGGGGGTGTGGTTATCCTTGATAATTACTGGTAGCCACACTCCTATTGTCGTGTGTTCCATGTTTTGGAGCTGTAGAGCATGGTATGAGGCATAACCTGGTAGTATTAGGGTGCTCTTCTGGGCCTTGCCCAGGTTTCTGTTACAGAACACATATTACCATTCTCCATGCTGTGGTGGGTTTGGTCTGCATGCACCTTGCAGGTTAGACGTCTGGCGTTGGGTAGCATTACGTCCAGTTTATTATCCCTTGTGCTACCTATGGTGGTGGGTTTGTGTTTCCGGACTTACCTATTCCAGACACAGTGGGGGTGACAACAGCCTTTGCCAGTATCCACACAGCCAGGTGTGCTGGGTGCGTGCCATCCCTAGCAGGTGGGGCATCATGTCTCGCTCTGCATGTCAGCCCAGGCTGTCAGCCATGTGTTCCCCCTTGCTAACAGCAATACCTCAGCCAATTATTGTACTTGATCTTGTTGTCTTCATAGTGTGGCATCATGCTTGGTGAGGGTGAGATGCTAGGCTGGGTCTTCATGTTTGCATATACTAGATGGTGTTACATAGCTTAACACATGGCAATCATGCCTCAGGTGGTGCTGCAGGGCTGCCTCTGTCGGATGCATATACTACACTCCCTGTACATGTTTGAGAGCAGGTTGTGTCATGTTAGGCATCCCTGTTACTATATGAGTGAGTCAGAGAGGGGTATCATTCCCAGGGTTCCTACTGAGCCAGTGTATGTGATATGCGTTGCCTCTTTGCCAAGGTCAGGGCATACTGGGCACGCCTCCTTCTGCCTATTGGGGCAGGCTCAGGTTGTTCCTCCTCCGAGTCACGCTCTGCCTGTGATGGCCTTGGCAATGGTGGGGGGCTGTTTGTCCCAACCCTATGCTGGTCCTGCTACAGCTGTTTTCGCAGAATCATATTATGTAGCATAGCACATACCATGACAATTTGGGTACATGTAGTTGGTGAGTACTGCAAGGCTCCACCAGATGTGTCCAGGCACCGGAACCGTGACTTAAGCAGCCCAAACATACGCTCTATTACATTACGTGTTTGTATGTGTGCCTCATTATGACGTTCCTGTTCGGGTGTGTGTGCGTTTCTGATGGGTGTCATCAGCCACGGCTCCAGTGCATAACCTGCATCCCCCACTAGGTGACCATGTGGGATGTCTCCATTGGCAAATGTCTGGTACAGCTGCGTCAAATGCCAGATATGGGAATCATGGTAGCTCCCAGGGCAGCCAGCACACACATTCATTATTATGCCCTGGGCATCACACATGGCCTGGCAGTTGATGGAGGGGAAGCCCTTGCAGTTAATGTAGGCCCTACCCTGCTCACCTGCTGATGCTTTGATGCATATGTGCGTGCAGTCTATTGCACCCACTACCTCAGGGTATTCCGCTATTTGCTGGAAGAGACGCATATTGCTGGCCAATACCTCATGGGCATTGGGGAAATATACATGCTCACCGACATGTACTGACATGGCATCCAGGAACTGGTGCAGTACCCTGGAGGCTGATGCCTGTGATATCCCCATCATATCACCAGTTGGTCTCTGGAAGGTACCTGTTGCTAGTATTCTTAGGCCAACACATACCTTGGTTTCCACTGGGATGGGTTCCCCTCTGTTGGTTCTGTGTGTGAGGTGTGGCCTGCACAGCTCAACAATTTGCTGCAGGAGGTCTCTGTCCACTCTATAGCGCTCCACTATCTCCAGCTCATGTAACCCCTGGTAGGTGACCCTGGGCCTGTACACTCATCTCCGTCTCTTCACTGTGGGTTGTCTGTGACAGCATTTCCATTGTCACCACCCTCAGCAAGTTTCCTATGTCTCCTTATGACAGCTATGGCAGCCCCTAGCATGTTTGGTCTGAGTGCAGCTTTTTCAGTTTTCACTTCTACTAGCTTACTCCTGTCTTGCAGTGTCTCTTGAGAGAAACATACTGCAATGCTGTTTGCAGTGTTTTAAGTGCTGGGCTGGGCTTGTATTCTGCCTGTGTAATTGCCTGCTTCTAATTGTTTTCACCTGCTATCTCCACAAGTATTCCCTGCTAGTTTCCTACTATTTATTCTGCTTCCTTTTTCCTCTCTGTTTCCTCAGGGGGGAGCAGCCCGCATACCAGCGAAAACATGCTCACAGTGGCTACCACATGCGCACACATGCTTACACGGACTAGAATCAGCTTATTCGGATTAAAACACGCACACACCAGCGCAAGCAGGTTTACAGATCTGTAAACAGGCTCCTACATGCTTACTCTGCCTTACACGTGCGCACTCTGTCTTACTCACGGCTGCCAGCGCGCACTCGCGCACATGCATGTACAGCAAGAAACTTTGGTGTTGGCCACAGTGTACACCTTCCATTTCTTGACTTTGCCATGCTTATCTGTTGACACTCCTCTTTTTATGCTGTGTGATTGACATCTTTCACATACCACTTTGCTCCAATGAGCTTGATTTCTTCCTGACATTCCCCCCTGTGATGTCACCTATCTCCTACTCTGTTACTCCCCCTTATCTAACTCTTACACTACATGGAATGTGCTCATTTGCTATGTGACAGTGTGATTCACTATCCTACCACTCATTTACATAGGATTGCCTACTAATGCTTAGTTACATGTCTTGCACTCAGCTTCCCCCCTTAGCAACCACTAGACGGTGGCCATGTTGTTTTTGGTCTGCTAGTCCCTGTATTGCAAATCCATGCATTACATAAAACCAACATTTGTGGGTTTCAAACCTTATTTTTCTGTTTTATATTGCGCAGCCCGTTTGCGCGGGGCTGCGCTGCGTTTAAACATCGCCGATCACCGGAAAAAAAAAAAAAATCATGTTTGCATCGGGTTACCATGCCAATGGCCACATATTTGGCCATTGGCATGCTGACTGCAACATTTGCACACTTTATTTGGAGCTGTCATGGCTCCATTGTGTTATTTGCAGTAACGTACTCAGTTGTCAACTGAGTACATTTCTGCACCTAACACGACTCTTACACGGGCTGGTTTCAGCTTCGTGGATTGCTAATCTACCTCATTTGCATGCCTTTTGGCTGCAAGTGAGGTTATTAGCATATCCACGCCCTGCCCGTGTAAGAGTCATTTTAGCTGGTCTCTTACATGGGATTTCGGGCTGTTCCTGGATCGCGATGGCTGTATGGAGTCTTACACGACTCTTAGACTCCGTGCAAGCCATCGTGAATATAAAAACAGTATAATATGTTTTCATTCACTTGCAATATATTAACTCATGAAATATTGAAATGTTGAGGTCATTCAGTACTTCTATACTTAACTAAAGCACTATAGAAGAGTTTATTCATCAAAGTAGAGAAAAATGTGATTATCACTATTATTTATTTGATGCCTTATGACATCAGTGAACAGGAGTCAGTGTGAGCATTTAGACATGGCTTTAACAATAAGGAGTAACTTTTCTTGCAGTTGCCCACCTGTACTGTAAATGTGATCTGGGACACTCCACCTAGTCTAGTGTCATTAGTTCATTCTACCTAATACTGAGAGAACATTTGAGAAGGCCAACCCACTTAGTTTCTTAACCTTGAATTATATTCTGTTCCTCCTTTCTCCCTTTCCACTTTATATATAAAAACTCTTTACTAGAATCTACCATTGCTAGAATCTCTTTGTGTTCTGACTGAGTGTGTTTCTCAAACAATCTGGAAATATAGAGCTGAAAAGTATATTTTTGGCACTTTTTAACTGTTCGGAGGTCTGCACTATCTTAATTTTTGCTTGACTGAATTATTTATATATTTGCTGGCATTGTTTTCTGATGCTCTAACTGCCTCCATTTAGATTTTTCCTAATTTACTGCTTTCTGCACATTTTTTGTCATTTTCTTTTAATTTAATTGCATTTGCTTTAATATTGCTACACAATCAAGTGTGCTAACTTGCACTGAATTTGAATTGTTTTTACTGCTGTTTTAGCTGATTTTCTGTAAATTTAAATGGTTCTAAGCTTGTTTCTCACCTTTTCTGTACCTAGTCTAGTCCAGATACAGATTTGTTCTATCCAGGACTGTTTGTAAGCTTCTGAGCCTCCCAAACCCTGTGTTGGAGGGAAGCCTTCTAGCTTATCAGTGGGAGTGGTAAGCACTAGGTAGCCTATCTACCACAAGAGGAATGGTTTCTGGCCCAGAAATTGTACTTTATTGAATGTTTGGGCAGTTTTTTCATCCCTTTCATCTTTCTGGTTTAAAAGCCCGCATTTGCATGGGTTTATGCTTGTTTAACCTCCGCTAAGTAGCGCCGAGTTGAGGTAAACTATTACTAGTGTCAGAAAGTTTGCTGTTCGATTTTCCCCTTAGATCTTGCTAGTTCTTCCTCTCTTGCATTTCAAACAGCCTAATTGCTTTGCACTTCAACAGGTTTTTGTAGCAATTATTATAGCACACCTAAGAGCCATCAGCACTAGTAGTTCTTCAAGGAAATAGCTCCAGTACTTAGTAGTTATGATGACCTCTCTTGCCATGATTAAAGGGCAGTTCCCTGTGCTTTCTCCTATTAACTTGGTGTACTTGGGAATTCTGAGCCAGTGTAGCAACTGCCTCATGTACACAGACAAACCTCTCCTCTTGCCTCCCAACACTCAGACTTGTGAGAGATGTAGTTATATCACCAAATTGGAAGCTATGCTCTCTCCAGCCAAGACCATACTAGCTGGTCAAGAGGAGAAGGTCAACATCTGCATCACACCACATGGAACACATAGCCCTCCAAAACATCCACTATCACAACTCTCACATAAAAACACAAACCACACACCCACCTTCATGGAGGCACTCAATAGAAATTTACCCAAACAACACAGACCTCCAAGACAGAAATGCACTTGACCACTACAACACAGCACAAACCACAGGACACATAGCGCACCTCCACAGTGTACCCCTCAACCTACACCCCTAAGGCTAAACACCTTGCCCAATATGCTAATCAAAGATGACTCAATAGTGAGGCACACAGATGTATCACTCACTAGGTTTAATAAGGGGAAGGTAACAGTCAGCTGTCTATCAGGTGCCAGAATCCGACACATAACACATGCACTCAGGTCACTCCACAACAAGTACATTGTCCATGTGGGTGTGAATGACCTGAGATGCACCTCCCTGGACTACATGAAAAGAGACATGGTGGAGCTCACGGAGTATGTGGCCCAGGCAGGTATGACACTACCCCTGAGCAGTATCCTACCATCACCCAGAATGATACCGCAGTACAAACAATAAATGATTGACTACAACAATTGGCTAAGTTTCTGGGAACATTCTAAGGGGACCCAGTATCTGTCTTTGGGATGATATGACTGACAGACCTCAATGCTTTGCCAGAGATGACCTGCATCTGTCACCCCTCAGTTTCCAGGTAGTGGCTAAGGCTCTTACCACACCTATAGTGCCTTTTTAGATGGTATTCCAAAGACCAAATTACCACCATAACAGCTATAAATAAATGCAATCTGAGGGTCATGCTGCTCAACGCTAGAAGTCTAAATCTTAAGATGCACTCGCTCAAAGCACTCTTCAAAATGAATAACATCAACATTTGTGCTGTAATGGAGATCTGGTTTAAAGCAGCAGAAAGCAACCCTGTGCTTCCAGGCTATAACTCATTCCACACCTTTTACCATGAAACATGAACCGAAGCTTCAAAGGCAGTGGTGTCTCCATATTGATAAAGGATATGCACACTTCCAGACTAGTAGCCCAGCATAATGCATCTGAGATACTTCAGGTACAACTAACATTGGGTAATACTGCGATCCAGGTCATAGCCTGATATAGGTCCCCAACCATGTCCCTGGACCCTCACTTCATGTTCCTAAGCACCCTGGAATCTATCAAGGTCTTACCCAACACTCTCATATGAGGAGACTTCAACTACCCCTGCATCAACTGGGAAAACTACTCAAGCACCAATACACTGGCCCAACGCTTCCTGGAATTCATCAATTCCAATGCTCTGGACCAGCTCATTCTGACCCCCACTAGAGGAAGCAACATCCTTGACCTGGTTATTAATAACATGGGTGACCGTTGCTCTACATCAGTAGTCAGTCCTTCCCTGGTCAAATCTGACCATAAACTAATTACCATTGAAATCCACATCTCACCCACACACTCCGCAAAGGTAATCACCTTGAAAAACTTCTCCAAAGCTGAGTTTGGGCTCCTAAAAACAAAGGTGGGTAACTTCACGGCAGGCATGACAATAGAAAATAGCTGTATGGCTGCTGAATCATACACCAATGCACTGTACGAACATGTACATAAATACATGGAACTAGCCATACCCATCAGAACCAAGACACACTCCTCCAAAAAAGGAAGCCGATCTGGTGGTCCCCTGCCATTAATCAACTCTACAACAGAAGTAAAGAAACTGTTTAAAAAAAGGTGAAGTCCCAAGACTGGAAATACTCCTTTATTAGCCTCAACAAAAAGTTGAGATCCCTCATCAAATCCTCTGAAGCCAGCTATGAAGGCAGAATTGTGGCATACACTAAAAACAATCACAAAGCCTTTTATAGTTATAACAAGAACCTCTACGGCAATACCCAGATTTGCTCTGAGTTACTGCACAATGGCACCTTCTATACTGAGTAAACAGATATTGCCAACATACTGGCTGACAGATTCAATGCCAACGTTACCCCCCCAAAGGACCAATCAGAATACCGGAAGAATGCCAGGCAACCAGCATTACTGCAGTTCAGGTTAATGTTGCATTGTCCAAGGCCAAGAATACAGCTTCCATGGGACCAAATAATATCCCTGTGTTCTACATGAACTACAAAGTGAACTGGCACCACATCTGTGTGCCCTGCGCAGTCACAGTTTCAGCTCAGGCTTTGTCCCTACCAAATGGTGCACTGCTACAGTCATCTCTCTACATAAAGGGGAGCAACTACAGACCATGGGAATTATCACCCCATTAGCCTGACAAGTCTGATATGTAAAAAGCTATGGACACATCATCATGGACCTGATTAACAAAGATATAGGAAATGTCCAGCAGGAAAATGATTGTCTGTGGGACCTGGGTATTCAAGCTCCTATGCAGAGGAGGAAAAATGTCCACGAATTAAATACCCTAGGGAAGCCAAGAAAAAATGGATGACCAGGTAGGCTGCCTTAATAAAGGTACGGTGGGATGTCGGGGAAGAAGCTGGGCTACCGGTAAAGCCTTGAGAAAGGCTGTGCGTACCTGAGCGCTTGTGGGTGAAGGCTGAGTAAAGCCTTTAGAAAGGCTTCGTATACAGGTCAGAGTTCCGGCTGGTCAGGTCGCCTGGTGAGAGGAACCACTAGTGTGGCAGCTAGAAATCAAAGATGAAACACACACAAAAAACAGGCAAAACAATGTAAATGTGGCTCGGCTAAGGAGCTCTGCTCACCATGGTGGCAAAAAATCAACGTAGTCGAAGTTCAGATTCTAGAAGGTCGTACTTTATTGAAGTAAAATGTACCAGAAGTACAATCACCATCAAAGCGTAGTTCCTTAATGGAAAGAGTGATCCTGAGGATTCCCTTTTATAAGAGTACCTGGGGGTGTGTCAGTGGGTGCCAATCAAGTGTGGGTGAAAAAACCTTTATTATGATTGGGCACGACAACTTGACATCACACCTTACAATCTGATAGGTTAGATACCCTAAGCCAGCTCATACATGGTTAGCAGAATCACTATAAACCTACAATAGTGAAGTATGGAGATTAGCTAAAATTAGCTAAAAAATATATAGTTAGCTAAAAATAGTCTTGCTGGAAAAATAAATCAACCCTTGCTAGTAAAATACATTGTTAGGCTACACTTTTCGAAATCTTCGTCAGGATGGTGGATGACCTAAAAGAGCATAATAAGCAAAGCCGAGCATACTAGAGAAATAGCAACAACATCTATGTAAAACAACATGTATGTAAAATAAGAAACAGGCTAGAAAACCAAAAAATAAGAACCAGGCTAGATATCCAAAAAATAAGATACAGAAACAAAAAGGAGAAACAAAATAGTGAAAAATTCTTAAATAATGGATATCAATAGAAACTAATGTATTAAGATATGGAACTGAATGAGGGCTGTTAATTAAAAAAAATCTTAAAAAGGCACTGATATATAACCTGAAAAGCTAGAAAGACACGAAAAAAAAGTAATACTGAACCATTGTAGAAAACATGAAAGACATGAAAGACAAAAAAATATATATAGATGAACCATTGAACAAAAACAAATGGGTCCAAATTTGCCAGGGCTGGAGGTAGACTGGTGAGATCAAAACTGGCTGTCACACGAAAGGTAACATTTCGTCAGTAAATCTGCTAGAGGTCCAGGTGCAGAGGTTGTGGTATACGGTGTTGTATCTTTCTGAGATAAAAGACTGGGATCAAAGATTCTGCATAGTTAAGGCCTGGTCTTTTCCTTGCCTGCAAACGTATTTGCCAATCGAGTTTCCTCTTCTCAAGCAGTGAGTTGTGGTCCCCGCCTAGTGGGGATTTAGGGATGTGCTGAAGAACATCAAATTTGAATGTATTGTGTCCTAGGTTCCTGAGAGCATGCACTGCCAGCTGGTTTGTCACTTTCAAGTATTTTAAGTCATGCAGGTGTTTTGCTATCCTTGTTTTAAGGGAGTTGACCATCTTACCCACATAGAAAGCATTGCATTTGGTGCACTCTGCCCTGTAAACCACTCCTGTGACATTGCAGTCACCTCTGACATTAGGTGTGTAGTGTCTCCTGCCATTGAGGCAGTAAAAGCCTGCGGCACCGCTCATGTGTCTACAGTAGTGGCAGGGAGGCTCACTGCAGGCAAAGGTACCAGGGTTGTCAAGTTTAACTTGGCAGAGGTGTTCCAGAAAGTCCCTAATGCTTCTCCCTTTTCTAGCTGTGAAGGAGGGTTTCCCTGGAAAAATGTGGCCAAAAGACCTGTTATTTGTGATGATGGGTCAATTGTCCATTATGATCTGGATGATGTCTTTGCAGTCCATAGAGAAGTCCAGGATGCAGTTGAACTGGAATCTAGTTTCTGGTGTTGGCTGGATCCCGGTGTCAGTTAGAGCCCTAGGAGTGCCAAGTTGGCGCTGGCTGCTGATGGGGTCGAGGATCCTGTTGATTAGCCCTTCTGAGTAGCCTCGAGCTAAAAAGTCCATCTGTAGCTTTCGAATGTTGGTCAAGAAGTCCGTCAGGTCCTGGGAGACTCATGCTATATGGATCCCTTGTGATTTAATCATGCTCACCTTCTGTTTGAAGGGGTGCATACTGGTGGCGTTCAGAAAAAAGTTTACCATAGTAGGTTTTTGATAGAGGTTGTGTTTCAATGTGGTGGAGCCTTGTTTCTTCCTCAGGTAAAGATCCAGAAATTTGATCTCCTTTGTACTTTGCTTGCTGTTAAAACACAGGAATGCAGTGGTGTTGTTGAAGCCTACATGAGGGACCACACGGCCATACCAGGTGAAGTGGACCACCTGGGTAGACTCCTCTCCCTGCTCCTCAAGAACAAATTTTTGCATTTCAAAGGGCACTACTATTGCCAGAGCACTGGGATCACTATGGGAGCAGCTATGGCCCCATGTTTGGCAAACACGGCACTAAGGAAGTGGGAGCAGGACCACATATACGGTTCCACGTTTTTTAACAACATAGCGTGCTACTACAGGTTTATCAACGATGTTTTCCTGGTTTGGAAGGGTAACCAGGTTGAACTGGAGGAATTCCTCATTTATATCAACAACACGTTTCGTGCGACAGCCAGTTTTGATCTCACCAGTCTACCTCCAGCCCATAGTCTGATACTTCCCCTGGCAAATTTGGACTCATTTGTTTTTGTTCAATGGTTCATCTATATATATTTTTTTGTCTTTTATGTCTTTCATGTTTTCTACAATGGTTCAGCATTACTTTTTTTTTGTGTCTTTCTAGCTTTTCAGGTTACATATCAGTGCCTTTTTAAGATAGTTTTTTTTAATTAATAGCCCCATTCAGTTCCATATCTTAATACATTAGTTTCTATTGATATCCATTATTTAAGAATTTTTCACTATTTTGTTTCTCTTTTTAGTTTCTGTATCTTATTTTTTGGATATTTAACCTGGTTCTTATTTTTATGTCTTATTTTCTGGTTTTCTAGCCTGTTTCTTATTTTACATACATGTTATTTTACATACATGTTGTTGCTATTTCTCTAGTATGCCCGGCTTTGCTTATTATGCTGTTTTAGGTTGTCAACCATCCTGACGAAGATTTCA
This sequence comes from Protopterus annectens, assembly GCF_019279795.1. NCBI lineage: Eukaryota > Metazoa > Chordata > Ceratodontiformes > Protopteridae > Protopterus > Protopterus annectens. The sequence continues at coordinate 29,391,862 of NC_056751.1, read as the reverse complement.
AAAAGTGTAGCCTAACAATGTATTTTACCAGCAAGGGTTGATTTTTTTTTTGCAGCAAGACTATTTTTAGTTAACTACATTTTTTTAGCTAATTTTAGCTAATCTCTGTACTTCAGTATTGTAGGTTTATAGTGATTCTACTAACCACGTATGAGCTGGCTTAGGGTATCTAACCTATCAGATTGTAAGGTGTGATGTCAAGTTCTCATGCCCAATCACAATAAAGGTTTTTTCACGCACACTTGATTGGCTCCCACTGACACACCCCCAGGTACTCTTATAAAAGGAAATCCTCAGAATCACTCTTTCCATTAAGGAACTACGCTTCGATGGTGATTGTACTTCTGGTACTTTTTACTTCAATAAAGTATGACCTTCTAGAATCTGAACTTCGACTACGTTTAATTTTTGCCACCACGGCGAGCAGAGCTCCTTAGCCAAGCCACATTTATGTTGTTTTGTCTGTTTTTTCTGTGTGTTTCATCTTTCATTTCTAGCTGCTACACTAGCAATTTCTCTCACAAGGCGACCTGACCAGCTGGAACTCCAACCTGTATATGAAGCCTTTCTAAAGGCTTTACTTAGCCTTCAACCACAAGTGCTCAGGTATGCACAGCCTTTCTCAAGGCTTTACCGGTAGCCCAGCTTCTTCACCGACATCCCACCATACCTTTATTAAGGCAGCCTACCTGGTCATCCATTTGTTCTTGGCTTCCCTAGGGTATTTTATTCGTGGACATTTTTCCTCCTCTGCATAGGAGCTTGAATACCCAGGTCCCACAGACAATCATTTTCCTGCTGGACATTTTTCACCAAGGGCACCCGTCCTTTGGTCTAATTTTTGTCTGAGGACTCACACAGCCATGGACACCAGGTGGTTACAAGACCTATTGACACCCCCAGCCATCAACATTGAACTAGAACACCCAATGCAGAACAACCCAGAGACTGATTCTTCATCAGACCACATCTGGCAACTAGCGAACAACCTAAAAAGCCTTATCTGCGTTAAATGGGAACATTTTTATCTTGCATCGTACATACAGTTTAATCTCACTCCAAAAGGCCTCACCGTCTACAAAAAGCCTTTTTTCAGAGGTTCTGACACACAATTGATTCACGACTGGTACAAAACCCTAGAAGATACCAGCACACTACTGCTCAACCTGCTCCTTGAGCACAACCAGAGGCACAGAGAGAGACTTTCCTCTGCCCTGGAGACCAGTGAGGCCACCTGTAAACAGTCCCCCTCCTTCGACAAGCACTTTCTTATGATTAAAGACAGGCTCACAAACTTTGAGGGCAAAATCAAGGAAAGGAGGCTCAAAAAAACTGAGAAGGGACATGGCCCTCTCCAACAAGGAATGCTCTCTTACATTAGACTGAGTCGGTCCATCGGAAAGCCAGAACTCCATTGGGGTCATGCTAAGTACCAACACCCCAATGTTAGGCCCTTCTTAGGGCCCACCGGCCAACACAAGTCCTTCTCAGGACCTACACCAATGGGATTGTCGGAGGGCCTCGGACACCCTGGACCCCTGCTCCACAGGGACCAGACCACTTCCCCGGGAATGCCGGTGACTCCACAGATACAAGCTTCAGGCCTTACCAAGACAGACAGGCCCTCCCTTGTGATGAGCATTAAGACTACCCACAGGGACCCAGAGACCCCACCTCAAGGGACCCATTTGATAGAGGTCTGTGCCCGACCACCCCTACACTCCCCACAGTATCAACCGGGGAGGAGGAACCACAACTGGCAAGGCAAGAGGGACTTGAAATTTCTTGGGCAACCACTCACCTCGAAAGAAAAGAGAAGACACAGAGGCCAGGTCTCAAAACCTCCACGGTATGGAACCACTCCAGAACACCACTCTCCCAATTAGAGCTACTGGTTCTGCAGAAAGGCCTCACTTTCGTCCCTCAGGGTTGGTCCAGTCTCCCAGAAATGATAATAGACTTACGACTCTTCACGAGGAAACTTCAGCTACAGCTATATTTCTACCAACGTGGTAAAAAAGACCAGCCTCAGGACCACCAGACTGTTCCGACTATTAAATTAAAAAAACAAGCAACTTCTGCCCCCCTCCCAACCCGGTAATACAAGCTTTTCAGAACAAGTGTGAACTTGAGATCAGGTCTTTCTTATGCAAACGGAGGAAGAAAAGGATTTTTAACACCAACAAGGAAGTATTTGCAGCCCTCAGACAACTCAGCTCAGACCCTTCAAGAAGGATCATGAAGGCTGACAAGGGTAGGGGGATACTAGTGACAGACATCACCTCCTACAATGACAAGCTCCACAGTATGCTCAATGACCACCGGTATTATGACAGCGTAGATCACAACCAAGTGCTGACAGCCTACGAGGACATCAGAACAGAAATCTTGAGGCTAGAGGATATGGACCTAACTGACAAAGGGCTCACAGAATTTTTCTCCTTCCACTACCCAAAGATTCCCCAGTTCTTTGGGATACCAAAGCCACACAAAAACCTGGCAGACCCTCCATATAGACCTGTAGTAGCCAGCGGAGGTTGCGTCATGGAAACCATAGCTCTCCACCTGGACTTCCACCTAAAACCTCTCACAGAAAACAACAGGTCCTTTATTTTAGACTCTATGGACTTCCTCAACAAGATCAAGGACATAGCCATAGACAGAGACTGGATCCTGGTCACCATCGATGTGGAGTCCCTGTACACGGTACTCCCACATAACTTCTGCATTGCAGCCATGGCTGAAGCCTAAATGAAGGACCACATGGCCATACCAAGGGAAGTGGACTACCTGGGTAGGCCCCTCTCCCTGCTCCTCAAGAACAATTTTTTCCACTTCAATGGGCACTACTATCGCCAGAGCACTGGGATCACTATGGGAGTGGCTATGGCCCCGAGTTTGGCAAACACGGCATTAAGGAAGTGGGAGCAGGACCACATATACAGTTCCACCTTTTTTAACAACATAGCATGTACTACAGGTTTATCGACGACATTTTCCTGGTTTGGAAGGGTAACCAGGTTGAACTGGAGGAATTCCTCATTTAGATCAACAACACCACTGCATTCCTGTGTTTTACCAGCAAACAAAGTACAGAGGAGATCGAATTTCTGGATCTTTACCTGAGGAAGAAACAAGGCTCCACCACATTGACACACAACCTCTATCAAAAACCCACTAGGGTAAACTTTTTTCTGCACTCCACCAGTATGCACCCCTTCAAACAGAAGGTGAGCATGATTAAATCATAAGGGATCTGTATAGCACAAGTCTCCAAGGACCTGACGGATTTCTTGACCAACATTCGAAAGCTACAAATGGACTTTTTAGCCCGAGACTACTCAGAAGGGCTAATCAACAGGATCCTTGACCCCATCATCAGCCAGCGCCAACTTGGCACCCCTAGGGCTCTAAATGACACCAGGATTCAGACCACACCAGAAACTAGATTCCAGTCCAACTGCATCCTGGACTTCTCTATGGACTACAAAGACATCATCCAGATTGTAATGGACAACTGGCCCATCATCATAAATAACAGGTCTTTTGGCCACATTTTTCCAGAGAAATCCTCCTTCACAGCTAGAAAAGGGAGAAGCACTAGGGACTTTCTGGAACACCCCTGCCAAGTTAAACTAGACTGCCCTGGTACCTTTGCCTGCAGTGAGCCTCCCTGCCACTACTGTAGATGTCACAGGAGTGGTTTACAGGGCAGCGTGCACCAAATGCAATGCTTTCTATGTGGGCAAGATGGTCAACTCCCTTAAAATGAGGATAGCAAAACATCTGCATGACTTAAAATACTTGAAAGTGACAAACCAGCTGGCAGTGCATGCTCTCAGGAACCTAGGACACAATATGTTCAAATTTCATGTTCTTGAACACATCCCTAAATCCCCACTAGGCGGGGACCACAACTCGCTGCTTGAGAAGAGGGAACTCGAGTGGCAAATCCGTTTGCAGGCAAGGAAAAGACCAGGCCTTAACTATGCGGAATCCTTGACCCCAGTCTTGTATCTCAGAAAGATAGAACACCATATACCACAACCTCTGCGCCTGGACCTCTAACAGATTTACCGACAAAATGCTACCTTTCGTGCGACAGCCAGTTTTGATCTCACCAGTCTTCCTCCAGCCCACAGTCTAATACTTCCCCTGGCAAATTCGGACTCATTTGTTTTTGGTCAATGGTTCATCTTTATATATTTTTTTGTCTTTCATGTCTTTCATGTTTTCTGCAATGGTTCAGTATTACTTTTTTTCATGACTTTCTAGCTTTTCAGGTTACATATCAATGCCGTTTTTAAGATTGTTTTTAATAAACAGCCCTCATTCAGTTCCATATCTTAATACATTAGTTTCTATTGATATCCATTATTTAAGAATTTTTCACTATTTTGTTTCTCTTTTTAGTTTCTGTATCTTATTTTTTGGATATCTAGCCTGGTTCTTATTTTTTGGTTTTTTAGCCTGTTTCTTATTTTACATACATGTTATTTACATACACGTTGTTGCTATTTCTCTAGTACACTCGGCTTTGCTTATTATGCTCTTTTAGGTCGTCCGCCATTCTGACGAAGATTTTGAAAAGTGTAGCCTAACAATGTATTTTACCAGCAAGGGTTGATTTTATTTTCCAGCAAGACTATTTTTAGTTAACTACATTTTTTTTGCTAATTTTAGCTAATCTCCGTACTTCACTATTGTAGGTTTATAGTGATTTTACTAACCACGTATGAGCTGGCTTAGGGTATCTAACTTATCAGATTGTAAGGTGTGATGTCAAGTTGTCGTGCCCAATCACAATAAAGGTTTTTTCACCCGCACTTGACTGGCTCCCACTGACACACCCCAGGTACTCTTATAAAAGGAAATCCTCAGGATCACTCTTTCCATTAAGGAACTACGCTTCGATGGTGATTGTACTTCTGGTACTTTTTACTTCAATAAAGTACGACCTTCTTGAATCTGAACTTCAACTACGTTGATTTTTTGCCACCACAGTGAGCAGAGCTCCTTAGCCGAGCCACATTTAAGTTGTTTTGCCTGTTTTTTCTGTGTGTTTCATCTTTGATTTCTAGCTGCCACACTAGCACTTCCTCTCACCAGGCGACCTGAACAGCCGGAACTCCGACCTGTATACGAAGCCTTTCTAAAGGCTTTACTCAGCCTTCAACCACAAGTGCTTGGGTATGCACAGCCTTTCTCAAGGCTTTACGTGTAGCCCAGCTTCTTTACCTACATTCCACCGTACCTTTATTAAGGCAGCCTAGCTGGTCATCCATTTGTTCTTGGCTTCCCAAAGATATAGGAAATTTCCAAACTCTAGACCCCACCCAGTTTGGCTTTATGAAAGGGAGATCATGCCTGTTCAACCTGGTTGACTTCTTTGAATCAGTCACCAGGGCTGTGGATAAAGGTAAGGCAGTGAATACAGCCTACTTTGATCTGACCAAGGCCTTTGATACCATTACTCACTCGGGAATTATTGATAAACTCACCAGACTAGGCATCAACCCCTATATCACTAGGTGGGTTGCAAACTGGGTCACAGATAGAACTCACAGTGGGAAAGTATTGAACTCCAAGTCAGGCTGCCAACCAGTCACGAGTGGAGTCCTACAGGGATCGGTCCTGGGTCCTCTCCTGTTCGGCATCTACTTATCAAAATTCCAGGCCAATACAAAGGGAATATGGCTATCCAAGTTCGCAGATGACTGCAAGCTGGGAGCCATTATTAACTCCCCAAGTGATGCAGACATCCTACAGAAAGGCCTCACTGAGACCAATGACTGGTGTCAAAACCATGGCCTTAAGCTTAACGCTAAAAAATGCATCATCATCCCTTTTGGTAAAAACTCAGTTCCACCTAACTACCACATCGATGGGAGCCCACTGAGCACTGAAGGTGTTATAAGAGATCTGGGGATGCAGGTTGACAGCATCCTGTCCTTCGACCACCACACTGCCACTGTGGTCAGAAAGTTCTTCTATGTGGCACATTTCATTGCCATGGGTTTTGCATCCAGGAAGAAAGAGGTCATCATCTCTCTCTACTCTTCCCTCATTAGACCAATCATCGAGTATAATGCCCCATTTGGCATGTACCTCACTAGACAACTGCAACAGCTGGAGAGGCCACAGAAGTACCTCATGAAGAGGATCCTAGGCATTAAACATGTCCTACACAAACAAACTCAAAAGACTCCAGCTATTCTCTGTCTCATATTGCCTACTTTGAGGTGATCTCTGCTTGACTTACAAAGCCATGCCTGAGCCAGCTCTGTTAGAAATGCTACGTCTAAAGAACTTCCAATCCATCCGCACCACAAACTCCAGAGACCTCAACCTCATTACCACTATCAACAGAACATGTTGGAGGGGCAGTTTCCTCACCCAGAGACTGATGATGCTCTGGAATAGACTTCCCATACATATCAAGAAGAGCACCTCACTGTCCCTTTTCAAGAGAAATCTTGATGAGTGGATGGATAATAGAAAGTTCACCCCGTGGATCACTCCAGTGGGTTTACTTGATTGAGGCACTGGGAACTAACATCGGGAAGCATGATGCTAGGGAACTTCTATGGGCTAGGTTTGTAAAGGCTCCAAAGCCATTAGCCTAGTACACACCTATGAACCTATGAAAAGAAAAATTAAGATGAAACAGAATGTTGGATGAACAGTGACAGTAGCCCATGCACCACACAGCATAGTCTACAGCTATTACTTAATGCAACAGTTATAGTCTATGTGTTTTTTTTTACAGTAAAAGTAACACTAACCTGAATGTCATGGTCCATAGTTTCTGACTAGACACTGCTTCTTTACCTGCATAGCTGTATTCCATACATGACCCTGCTGTTGTGGTTCCTTACTACTGCTACCAGCTGGTCAGCCAGAGTCATAGTCAGACTAGAACTGGGAACTGCAGTGTCAGCATGGGTAACTTCCCCACCATCATGTTATCAAAATGCAGCATGCAGTAAAAATCCTGCACACAGTAGCTGGGTCATACTGAAAGCCACCCCCTGACTCATCCAGACACCTGAAATGGCTCTTCAGGAGGCTGAAGACTCTATCAATGACAATACCAGTCTAGGATAGGGATGTGTTATACATCTCCTCTGCAGCTTCACTTGGATTTCTCAATGGTGTCGTAAGCCATGGCTCCAGTGATATCCAACATCACCTAAATAAGAGAAAGGGTGGAGGGAGACAAACAAAAAGTTTATTGTTCAGCAATACATTTTAACATTAACAACTACTTAAGTACAATATAAACTAAAGTGTATTTTTTCACTTACCAACAAGATGACCACTGGGCATTCTACCATGCAGAAAGAGGTGGTAGAGTGAGTTAGTGTGCCAGATATTGGAATCATGTGCACCCCTAGGCATCAGACACTACCTGGCAATTGATGGAATGGTAGCTATACCTACTGTGGTAGCACTAACCCTGTGGACCAGAAGGAGCCCTAAATGCAATATAGGTGCAATCTAGCACACCAAGTACCTTGGAAATGTGCCACCTGGGTAAAGGCATGCATCATCCTGTCTCTTTCCTGAGGTGACACTAGGAAATATATGTACTGATCCAAATGAGCAAAGAGTACATCCAGGAACTGCTGCCATATCCTTGAGGCAGAAGCCTTTGAAATCCCCAGTGTGTCCCCAGACTGTCTCTGGAAGGTTCCTGTGACAAGTATAGTGAGAGTTATACATACCTTAGTGTCCACAGGGATAAGAAGTAGACACATTCCTCCAGTACCCCTATGAGTATAAACCATATCCACTAAGACTCTTATAATGTCCCTGTCCACTTTGAACCGACAAAGGATTTCTTGTTTGTCAAAGTTATAGTGAGTTATTATTTGCTATTTTTATGCCTGCTTGGCCAGTGAGTGCCACTGGGTGCAAGCATTTTTGTCCCAGCCAAGACAAGTGGCTCACACCTGGAAATAGCAAAACGAATAGCAGGTGACAGCATTACCATGGATTCTGACTTTGATAGATTTGGTGAGACTTATCAGAGAATAGTTTGACTGTGGTGGTGGTGTTGCGGTAGCAGTGTCGCCTCATAGCAAGATGTTGTCCAGTTCGATTCTCACCTAGAGCGTCTTCTGTGTGGAGGCATACATGAATAGGGTGTACATTCATTGAAGGTTGTGCATCAGGGCTGGTAACCCGGTACATAAAAATCCACTACCTATTATTATAATCATTAGTAGACCGGAGTTCCTCTGTGGCGACCCCAAAAAGTGATGCCAAAAGACACAAACAAACAAATCAGAGAATAGTTTGAAAAAAGTGGGAAAATTTCACTATGAATTGCAAATGGTGTATGAAATACTTCATTAACATTCACTAAGTTACATCATTCCTCATTTACATCTCATTATTAGTACATTTGCATAGCCTCATTCACGGTCATCACACATTTGCATAAATGGCTTCTATGAATCGCAGCTCAGCTGCAAACATTTGCAGACATTTCAGATATCCTAAATGCATCTGTGTAAATGACTAGGAATATTGCCCTTTATTTATGTTTGAAATATCTCTAACCTCTGTGGAGTGTACTACCTCCAAGCTGCTGCTGTTCTTTTTTCTTCTTCTTGTCTGAAACAATTGCTTTGCACCTTGAAAATCTGTCTAACCACTGAGGAGTATGTTTCATCAGTACTACTGCTATAATTTTCTCTTTTTTGTCTGAGTTGATTATTTGAACTTTAGAAATTCTAACTGGCAGTAAAGGCTACACCAAAATGCTTGTATTATAGACTTGTTGAACTTTATTTACATCCTGAGACTTTAGACATCAACCATAAGCAAATGGAAATAACATCTAGAGATTCACTTGAGTTTTTCTTTGAATAATCTATTCATATGATAGTTGTTGTTTCTTTCCTTGTGCAACTGCAGTACTGTTTTGTATATGAAATCAGATATTTTAAAAATAAACTGTTGCAATTTGTTCATTACACAAAGATTGTGGCTATTGTTTATTTTTTCTAGTATAGGGCATCTTCATAGCAGTGGTGTGACTGTTTCTGTCAATTCTTTTGAAGAGGCAGTGTAGTTGAACATCATCTATCATAATGTAATGTTGCCTGGCTCATAAACAAGTAACTAGAACCTGAGATCTTGGCATCAGAATAGGATTCTGGTGGCTGCATTCCATGAATACTGGTAGGGGTATGATCATTGAAGTGATATGGGTAGCCCATTTTGGTTAATATTGTGAGAGTGTATGAAAAATAGTTTGGTAAAGTCTCAGTTATTGCTGTTAGGTTGGCTCTGAAAAGCACTGAGCTCAGACTGAGGTGGGCGAAACCATGTGGGGTCAGTGATTATAGCCCCATTCTGGAGCTGACAGTGTACCGCTTATTTAGTTGTGGCAGGCATTGTCATTATGCAAGGCTGTAGTCCATATTTGCTGTTCACAGTTAAGAGCAATTGTCCTTAGCCATACATGTTTGGCTGGCAGTGATATTAGCTTGGTCTCTGTAATACCTGCTATCCGTCAGACTGGTGGTTGATAAATTATGAGGAAGCTTGTATAACCAGTTAAAACATCTGTGTGTGCATTTCATGTATTGCACTATTTTGGATAATAATAGGGATTTATTTGTTAAAAGGCTGATGCATTCCATGGAGGGCTGTGAGTGGTTCACAGATAGTTACCTGGTCACGAGAAAATTAAGGATCCTAGCTCAAATTCCCACTTACCCAAAAGTACTGTCTAGTTAAGTAACTTGTTCAAGTCACACAGTAAGTAGATGAAGGCTGAGGGAGTCAAACCTCATAGTATAGGAAGTATCTCATTAACAGCTCATAGCTTTAATCCTCTGCAACAACTTCCAGAAAAAGCACACAGCCATAAGGGGACATGGAACCACAACCCTCCTTACTTGTGGTGTGCAAAGCATGTCATCTATAGGCTGATATACAGAAGCTGTGTTGATATACTTCTTCTAAGTTTCTTATGAAAAGAGAGCTCATTATTATTAATCATTTATAAGGTAAGATAACTTTGCAGGGTGGGGGTCAAGAGGAAGATATTGTTTGAATTGAGTGTTAAATTTGTTTAAATTGTGCTAGATCCATTACTTGTTGGTACATCAGTCAAGTTGACTTATTCATTTTTAACAATGTCTCTATGATGGGCCTTTCTGGGGGCTACAGTCTGTGTGCATTCATTGAGAGTTGATTATTGTGTGGTTTATTCATGCTAAAATATGATTTAACTTCTGTTCCTCAGAATCCCCTTCTACCCACATTAACCTTCATGCATTTACTGAAATCATAACCACCCCTACCAGGCTAGGTAAACCCAAACATAAGGAAAGCATACTTGACTAGGTACTTGTAAATAGTAACCCCCAACTGTACACTCCTGGTATCCTCCCCGATGGCCACCTTCTCACTTACATACTTAAGCAAAAAGTCATTAATTCTCATCAATCCTTACTCGGAAAAGTCATATCCCCAGATTCACGAAACCTCCGTGTAAGACTTAATATGTCTTACTCGGAGGCTGCAGTTGAACGGTATGACGTCAGTGTGCCATGAATATTCATGAGGGCATGCAGACTCAACCATAACTCTTACACAGTCTGAGTAGGAAAGCAGGGGGCGTGTCCGACTGCCGAGCAGTCTAAATGTCCACGCCCCTGCAAGGTTTTAAAAAGCATAATGTCAACACACAAGAGCAAGTTTGCTCAAATGTACTTGCACCCAACACCACACTCCCTGACACTGTAAACCCCCATCACACTTATATAAAGGAAATAATTATTATTTTTTTTTAAATCCACGATATAGCTGCCCGTATTTGCACGTGTGTGTGCGGGTGTACCCATTGCTTAGCTGTAGTTAGCAATTCCGGCATGGAAGAGCATAAGAAAGAATGTTTATGCAAATCACACCAAATTGCAATAGTGTAATGGTAGAGCATATGCACAAAGAGGAGGCATTCACGGTTCGAGTCCCACCACTCCCCTTTGTATTTATGTTGTAAATCAGTATATGAAATAATACCAGACATATATGATTAAATTATTAGTAAAAGCAGTGAAATGGCCAATGTATCAGTGAACAAAATATATATTTTTAAAGGATCCAGATATATAATAGCCTGTCATTAAGCAGCGCTTTACCCAGCTAAACAGAGGTGCCCAAAGTTTAAAAGCGCTTTACCCAGCGCAATACAGGTGCCCATAGCTTAATAGCGCTTTGCCCAGTGCAATAAAGTTGGCCAAAGTTTAAATGCGCTTTACCCAGCACAATGTGTTTGCGTGGACGTGTGAGCCGCACCAACCAGGGCACCGTAGGGCACCAGGGAGCAACGTAGAGCTAAGTTGCTTAAATGCAGCCACACCCCCTAGCCTGTCTAGACAGTATTAAAATAAAAGAATGACAAGGTTCAAACCCAGAACCCTGTGCATCATAATCAAAGTACAGAACTACTAAGCCATGGCAGCTTAGAAGAAACAGCTACTATTAGCATACATATACTTAGAAATGGTAGATTAACCATTACTAAGCATGTCTGCAGTCAGCCTAAAATTCTCAAAAATGGCCAATCACAAAAAAGTGTGGGAAATGCGGCATATTTAAGCCCCATAGGCGGGAATACTCACCATAACTGATTGTAGTTCACATTTGCAGTCAGAATAGCAGGTGCAGGAGAGGGTTCACGCGTCCGAGCGCAGCATTGGGGCATCGAGGAGTCGAAATACATGGTTTGGCTCCTTGTCCACCATCATGAGTCCAGACTCCTGCAGCGCCAGTTCCAAGGGACGGAGTACAAGGCTGAGGCTTGGAACCAGTTAGCTCATGACCTCACCAGTGCCACAGGCATTCCTCGCACTGGTGAGCAGGTCCGTCACCACCATGCAGACCTGAAGAGAAGGAAGGAGGACCGCCTGAACCAACGGATACAGGAGGCCCATGGGATGCAGGATGCCCCATGACTGGGTAAGTAGCTATAGAATGCAGTATGTAAGAACTGATAATTAATTCTGTATAACGGATAGATATGTCTCAATATCCCTTCATTTACTTCACAGCTGCAGGTGACCATGCTGCGAATCAGCAAGCCTATGCTGATAGGCTGCAAAGGCTGCACCACCAGGCAAGTTAGTGAAAATTCTGCATGTTTTGTTATATAAAATAGGGGAGAGAGCATGAAATAAAGTGTTGTAGTACAATAATACAGCCATAAAATGGCCTGAATAAGTCCTCTGCATGTACTGTCATACGAAATAGTCATAGTGCCAGAAAAAGAGTGTAGTAACCCATTAAGAAAGGTAACTTATGTCTGAATAAAATCTCTGCAGGTACTGTCATATAATATATGTGAGTGAGCCTGCAAAAGTGTGTTCTAACCCATTAATAAAGGTATAATATGTCTTGAATATGTCTGCCATATGCACTGTTATAACAAATAAAGGAGTGAGCCTGTGGAAAAGTGTGTAATGTCAGTAATAAAGGTTTAAAACCCAGAGTGTGTGTGTGTCACTTAGTTTGAAATGTTGTTGTAGCCTTGCATTATACAAATAGTACTGTGTTAGAAAGTGCTGGCAACCCAGAGTTCTACAGTCCCATCTACAATGGGTGATGGAAGTGCTAGTAGCTGTGAAGCATATATACAGTCCTCAACAGTCAGTTACTGGCTGGCATGCATAAGTAAATCTGGCACACGAGTAGAATGCTAATATGTTCCCTAGAAATGTGAGTTTGCTTCAATAAATGTAGGGTTCTGTACAAATTGAAGTGAAAATGTCATGTGAAAACATCCAGATATGTAGATAAAGAAATAGAAATGCAACCATGAAATATGTAGCAGTAACATCTGCATCTTGGACAGTTAGTATGTCAGATATAGGTCAAGTATATATTGAACTAGCCAAACCCATTATACAACCTAATGCATGGTGCAAGTGTAATAATACATGTAGGGAATATACACTTCCAGTCACTAGGAATGTAGTGTAGAATAAAAGTGATTATAAGATGTTAACTGAGGTTTTTTCTACACCCTACTGTTTGTGCATAAACCATGCAATTCCACACCTCAGTGAGTATGTGTAATCTTAAATATTTGTTGGGACATATGTCCTATTTTTTATAAATATTTGCATTCATGTTGATGCATGTGCCCTGTCCACGTTCATGGTGGCCTGTTGCTACCAAACATCCCTGCATGCTGTTGGAATATCCACTGTTGTTCAATATATGCATGTGTTATGCTTGCTGTTCAACTGTTGGAACCTTGGTGTGTTGGGTTAATGGGAATATTACTGCATGCTGTTACAACTAATCTGGAATGCTGTTGTTTATGTTGTAATTAAACACACCTAATCACAGAACGTATGGGAAGGCCGGTCCCAGCGGACCCACCTGTCCCTCCTCAGTTGGCAAGTGCACCTGGCACCAGCAGCTCCGGTGCCAAGCTAGGGCCCCCTTCCTCCATTGGACCTGTGCCACCTCTGGGTGGAAGCACTGCAGGGGATGGGGCTCATCCCCCCTGTGCAAGCATGGGTGGAGAAGGGCCACCTGTCACCCTTCGAAGGGTCCGGGCTGTGGTGCATAGGGAGATCCAGCGTTCAGTCGCTGATCCCCTATGCCAGCTTGAGGCGAGAGTGGCGCATCTCTCAGGTGAGCCTGCCCATCCTACTCAGCCCCCAGCACAGCCACCCTCAGGGCAGTGAAGGTGCAGTGGTGACTGCCCATGGGTGGGGATCTCAGTTCCACTGTTACCATCTGTGGGCTCATGGGCTTGCGATTTCCAAACAACCTTCCCCATCAATTGTGTTCACCCACCCCATGTGTCAAATTCCACCCCTGTATGCGTCTTGTTTGTCTTGTCTGTTTACCTCCCCAACCTACCTCCCCAAATATACCTACATCCCCTACCTCACATTCCACTCTCACCTGAAAAAAAAAAAAAGGGCAATCTGTTCCCAGAAAAAAAATATGCCCCATACATAGCTGCCCATTTTGCACACATTGGCAGGACAACATACTCTGTTGTCCTCACCCCTCTCTCAGGGGTGGAAGGTTGCAGATTTCACACCAAATTATGAACATATGCACAGCTGTTGCTGGTAAAGAAATGGGCAGCTATGGGCCTTCCCTACACCCTTCCTGCACATCCCAGCTGGTTTCTCTACTGTCTTTCCCTCTTTGTGCCCCCTTTTTCACCACTTTCCTATCTCCCCATTTTCTTTTCTTTCAAAGAAATTAGCAGAGGGGTTAGCGGGAGTAAGCACTTTTAAGAAGTAGTTAGCGTGGGTGCGTGAGTGTGAGCTTGTGTGCGCTTAGCTAAGCATCGCTAAGCATCGCGCAAACCCACACAAACCTGCTTACAACTGCTTAAAAGTGCCTTAGTCACTCTGTATGATAGGACCCCTTGTATTGCTCAGTAGCAAAATAAAATACACCTGTCAGTCTCGAACCCCAGACCTTGAGCTCACCAGCCTGCATGAAGTACCACTACACCACAGCAGCTATACAATAACTTGGTGCTGAAAGAAATATATCATGCATTACAACGAGTGAATGTAAAGGGAGAATAGGAATGGCATAACACAAATCATGTTCTGTGGCCCTTAACCAGCAGGTGTTGTGGAATTGCATGACATGACTGTGAAAAGAGAACAAGCCATGCTAGTAGGGAATAATGTTACAGTAGCACCTTACAAACCCCACACAGTAGCAGAGCAAGATAAACACTGGCATATTTGAATAGGTCAGAGGCCAGACCTCCCAACTGTGACTGGTTTACAGGGATGTCCCTGATTTGCAAACAAATGTTAGCTGTGCCCCTCAGACTCCCTGTGAAATGTAGTAACAGTAGGCAGAAAGCTGGGGAATTCCACTTCATGATAAATGTCAATACGTGAGGGTAGACACTTCTTGCATGTCAGAAAAGGTGTAGTAATACATATGCTCAGAATCCCCCAAAGTCACAACTGCAAAATATCTGAAATATATCACAGGCGTATCCCACTGATATGTACCTTTCCCTGAGGCTGTTCAAATATAGACCTGAGAGTATCTGAGGCCTGGAAGAGTCAGAAACACACAGGCATATCAGCCTGTCTGCTGTTACACACTATACGAACAGCTGTAGAATGAATTCCACAAGCATGCCCTTATGTAGGAGTACAACACAGAAATATCAAAGGATGTAGCCAATTACTGCTAGCACCCACCTGTGACAATGCCATTGTTCAGGTGCTGAAAAGACTGGTGTGGTGCACAGTCAATGAATACTAGGCTAACCTCTGTCTACCATCTGGATATGTCCACAGGTGGGAGCTACTCAGACAGATTACTAGTCTTTATTGACTTACAGGTACATAGCAACTCTGCATGTTCAGCAAGATAAACATCACACAATAATAAATAATGCACTCTGCAGTTCTGCACCCCTACCCAAAGGTACTATATACCCGTGTAGTCAGGCACGACCAAGGGTGTAGGTAGGCATACACAGTAGTGATATATTTCCAGTTGTCCTGAGCAGACTGTGCTAATGTCAACACAAACAAACCACAAACTGTTCAGAAGTGAGTAATGTACTAATGACTGTATAGCAGTTCACAAACAGTGCATGTGCCTGATATTCATAATTGGTAGTACAACATACTTAGTTGTCCTCACCCCTCTCTCAGGGGTGGAAGGTTTCAAATATCCCTCCTAATGTATTGCATATGCACAGCTGTTGCTGGTAAAGAAATGGGCAGCTATGGACCTTCTCCACACCCATCCTGTACATCCCGAGCTGGTTTCCCTGCTGTCTTCCCCTCTTTGTGCACCCTTTATCACCACATTCCTATCTCCCCATTTACTTTTCTGTCAAAGAAATGAGCGCAGGGGTTAGCAGGAGTGAGCACTTGTAAACAGTAGTAAGCGGGTTTGCACCAGTGTGCGCACATGTGCACTTAGCTTAGCATTGCTAAGATATGATAAGCTAAGCCAAGCTTAGCTTAGTATTGCTAAAGTAAAATAAGCTAAGCTAAGCCTAGCTTAGCATCGTTAAGCATCGCGCAATCCTGCGCAAACCCACTTACAAATGTTTAAAAGTGCCTTAGTCACTCTGTATGACAGGGCCCTTGTACTGCTCAGCAGCAAAATAAAATACCCTTGTCAGTCTCAAACCCCACACCTTGCACTCACCAGTCTGCATGACGTACCACTAAGCCACAACAGATATACAATAACTTGGTGCTGAAAGAAATATAACATGCATTACAATAAGTGAATGTAAAGAGAAAATAGGAAAGCCATAGGAATACATTGCAATAACTACTGTTGTATGCCAGTTGATTCTCTAATTCAAAAAGAAAGTACATACTCCCATGTATCCAGTGTTAGCATTAGGAGGTGTGAGTAAACCTACACACTGAGAAGCTTGTACTGGAAGAAGCAACAGTCAGGTTTCTGTACAACATGCATTTCACTGGCTACAACCCAGCTTCAGATATGAGACATATACCAACCTTCTGACTGAGACAGCAGTGTCCACAGCAAACAAGCATGGTCCCCACCTTGCAAAACTGAAAGGGCTGCGCCTACCTAACCTATCATTTTATAGAAGTGTCCTGAAATCACAGTGAGAACTGCAATTACCACACAGCAGGCTGCATGCAATTACTAAATGGTGGGCACCAACTGGTGCAGAGGCCATCACATGCACATGTGCAGATACCTAGAAAAGCAGCCTGTATCTGCTGTCCACACATGCAATATTATCATTGCACCAACTGGGAGAGAGAGAGAGAGAGAGAGAGAGAGCACAAGCGAGAGAGACAGACAGAGAGACAGACAGACAGATGGATACAAACAGGCAGTAGGAGACAGACACTGAAAAGAAAGACCAACACACAGAGGAAACCAAAACCAAAAAAAAAAAAAATCAACACCTACAACAGACGAAGGTGCGGAATACAAAGGTAAGGTATGCAACAGATATGTATTTGCTGACATCCAAATGATGTGTCTGAAGGGTACTCTACATACTGTGAATCATCCATATGTGGCAGCAGTCCGTATCTATATGTACATGCACATTTGCATAGGGCAAGGGACATACTGCAACTGTTAGTGAAGGCTGGACATATGTATGTTGTTGAAGGCTGCTATGTGCACATATATATGTAGGTTGTAGTGTGTGGTATTGCAGACAGCAAGCAGTGTGGGACAGAGCTGCAGGTAGTGAGGCCTGCTACAGCTATATGGCCTGAGGACAGCAGAATGCATTCTGCACAACATTGTGCAATAGTATTATATAACAGTATGTCTCACAACTGTTGCATAATTGACATCCCCACCATGAAAGGTGGGTGGTATATGTGCCTATATGTGCAGCTATATGTACAGCAATGGATGGTTAGATGTATGTGTATATATTTATATATATATATATATATATATATATATATATATATATATATATATGAATATATATATATATATATATGTATATATATATGTGTGTGTGTGTATATATATATATATATATATATATATATATATATATGTGTGTGTGTGTGTGTGTGTGTGTATATATATATATATATATATATATATATATATATATATATATATATATATATATATATATATATATATATCTATATATATATATATGTCTATATATATATATATATATATATATATATATATATATATGTACATATATAGAATTATAGATATATAGATCTATATATAGATATATACATATATACATATATAGATAGATATATAGATATTTATATATATATAGATATATATATGGATATATATATAGATATATATGGGTATATATGGATATATATGGATATATATACATATAAATAGATATATATGGATATATATGGATATATGTAGATATGTATGGATATGTATGGATATGTATAGATATATGTATATATATATATATATATATATATATATATATATATATATATATATATATATATATATATATCTAGAGAGAGAGAGAGTCAGAGAGAGAGAGGGAGACACGGGGTCATATGTACTGCAACAGGTGCCTGTTGTCCAAGGCATGGACTGAACACCAGTGTTGATACTGCAGTGCCATACCCCATTCCAAAACACCTTACGCAGTAACTACCAAATAGGTGGTAGCCTGCCTAACACTGAAGGTGTCAGAAGGGAACATGGGACACAGGTGGACAGTAGGCTCCCCTTTGATAATCACAGTGCCACACTAGTCTTGTAATCTGTCTATGTGATACCTGTCATCACAAAAGGTGTGTCATCTAGGGAAATATAGGTCGGTGCTCCCCTCTACTCATCTCAATGCCCCATGTGGTATGTACCTCACATGACAACTACAGCAAGTGGAAAGGACACAGACATACCTAACAAAGAGTAATACTGCCCTGAAACACATGCCCTATGCAGACTGACTCACAAAACCACAGTTAGAGTGCGTTGCATACCACCCACCCAGAGGTTACCACTGCCGGATATACAGAGGTATGTCACACCTGTAGCAGTCGGACAACCACCATGACAACACCTCACAACCCCTCCGGACTACATGACCTAGGGCCCTAATCCTTGTCACCTCACTAAACAGCACATGCTGGAGGTACAGGTTCCTATCCACAAATATGCCATACTCTGGACTAAACCACCCAGCATTAACAAACAAGGCTCCTCATTAGCAGATGTCATACATACCCCTGATGATTGTTTTGGAGATAGGTAATATGCCCTGGGAGTCACCTCTGTGTATCCGGTTGACAGGAGCAAGTGAAATCACATTACATGTGTGTCAAAGGGCAGAGTAGCATATGGCTAGGCTGCTCTAGGCCCTAGGGCGAATAGCATATTACCTATGACACAATGTACACACACATGTACTCAGTGCAATACCTGCTATGTGAGGTGGAATGAGTGTGACAGTGATAGTGTGCAAGGTTTGTAAAGGTGTGATAGCTTAGTGTGAGGTTGTGTCTGTCATTGTAGTTTGTGTCCTAGGTGTGAGGCCAGAGAAAGATGTGTCAGTTATTGGGAT
Organism: Protopterus annectens; assembly: GCF_019279795.1. Taxonomy (NCBI): domain Eukaryota; kingdom Metazoa; phylum Chordata; order Ceratodontiformes; family Protopteridae; genus Protopterus; species Protopterus annectens. Next base: position 29,372,799 of record NC_056751.1, on the reverse strand, counting down.
GCAGACATAGTAGGATGGCATATGTTGTAACATAGTTCCTTGTGTATGACTGTGGTGTCCAATTGTAGGCTGAAGCAATACATGTATGCTCAGTAAGTGGTACTGCTGGTGAATCTAACTCACATCTGAACTGTTGTACTATCTGAAGCTGTAGGCCTAAACAGCACAGTATGGTGTATGTTCACATTCCCTGGTAACACTGTCTTGTGTGTTTCTTGTAGTCTGCACAGATTACATACCTCAAGCATAGGTATCTGTAAGTAGGGGCACACAGTACTATAAGGTACACAGGTAATGCTCATCTGTGTCAGCATACATTTGTGTGTTGTATGTATGTCTGATGTGTGTGTAATGATGCCTGTACCATGCCTGCAATCACATGTGTGTTACTGGGTATGTGTGTGTACCTAGCAACATGTATACTCTGTTACAGCAGTATGCCAGCTATATTAACAACCGTGCACATATGTTAGGTAGGGGTATGGCATCAAAGACTAGGGTGGATTACTGGTAATACTGTAAATGTACATTACATTCATTACATTGGATGACACATTTCTTCATGCATTAGCTTGATATATACCCCCGGGACGAGGTTGTGCATTGTATCCCAAACAGTGTGCCGACTACTGGTGTATACTGGTTTGTTATATGGAGTGTGGCAGGCACTGTCAGCCAGTTGTGGGCTGAGCACTGATATGTGGTATTGAACGTGTGTATCCTCTGATAGACAGATAGATGCTATATATGGCAGTTAAGTGATATCTGTACTTCATAATGTTGTGTGCCACATGACTTGCTCACACATATCATTTAATTGTCTTCCAGGGTTATGGCTCATCAACGCAATCCATCATATACAGTGCGGAGGAGCAGAAAATACAGAACAGCCTGGTGCAGCACTATAACCTGCTTTTTTCCAGGGCCAGCCAGCACCAGCATGAGCGTACTGCACTGTGGCAAGATCTTGTTCGCCGGGTAAATGACATAGGCATGCATAACCAGACATATGAGCAGGTACACCATCACTGCAGTGATTTAATTAGATATGTCCGGCAGCGTGCGTCTGCTATCCATAGGCAACAGCTTGCCACAGGTGGTGGGGCGGCCATACATCCCCCCCTCACCAGAGTGGAGGAGCTGCTCCTAAGCATGGTGGCTCCTGGCCTACAGCAGCACAGCATCACACATGTGTCATCATGGAGGCCGGAGCCACCCAACAGGATGGCATGGAGCATGCAGGTAATATGCCCTAGCTGTAGACTACCATTACCTGTAATGTTAGAATATGCATATGTGAGATGTGTACTGTGTGTTTAGCAGTTGTGCTGCCTATTGTGTGGAATACTGATATTTGGAATAGTATCTGTACACCTGTGACTGTTGACTGTTGTTCCACTGTAGTTTAGCGCACTCACAGTAGCAATGCCACAGTTGTAGCCACTGACAAACTGTGTCATATTCTTGTAGGTCCCTCTGGTGTGACAGCAGGGCAGATGATACATGCTGGTGAGTGTGCTAACACTTTAATATTGGTAATGAAATGTGCATGTCATAGGTGAGGTGGAGGCCATGTACACATAACACACCTACGCATAATGCATGCTGTGCATGTTTGCTGTGAGACATCAATCATCTCAGTAAAGTCAGTAGCTGCCTCAATCACATGCAATGCACAGTGCCCCAGACACAATTGTGGCAACACTGTACTGCACATTGGATATACATAGTTGCTACAGCTGTACACAACAGAACATGTTCATCATATGCAGTACACGAAAACATGCTACATTTGGCATTACCACACACCCGCTGTAAGGTCACACTTCAGTATCCTACATGTCATGCACACACACATGATTTACCTCAGGGGTAGAGGCCTTTCATGGGGCTGTGCAACACTCTGCAATACATAACACAGTCATGTTAGGCAATGCTCCCTATTGGGCACCTCACACACCCATGTACAAGGTGGCTGTGTAACTGTGAACGTAGCTACGGCACTGCAGTTCATGTACAGCATGCTAGGTGGTGGTCTTGCACACATTAGTAGCTGTGAGTGACCACAAGATGCATGTTGATGATGGCACAGGGTACTACACCCTATCCAGTTACAGTGACCACAGTACTACTCATAGCAGTCATTGCTTTGTACCTCAATGTTGTGTGTGTGCAAACATATGCACCTATACACAATGTGCACAGCATGTTGTGTGTGTGCTTACATATGCCAGTATAAACAATATGCACAGCAGTCGCCATCCAAACAAAGTGTCACATATATGTCCTAGAATGCTAGTGGGTGTATAGGTCACTTGACACACATTGGGTATGTGTGCTGTATAATGTTGCAGTCGTGTAGCATGCCATGCCATGTCTGGCACCAACATATCTGCAATATGTCCCACACTCACCATAACCACTGTACACTGACCATGTCAAGCATTGGGATTCCTTCATGTCAACATGCACCACTCATCCCGTGTGTGTACATAGCATGTATGTGCTACACCCATGCCCACTATTATCTGCTATGGACACAGCTACTGTACTCATTCATGGATATCTATGTGTCACACAGATAACACATGCAGCCATGGCATGTATACTTGTGAGTGATGGTGCACAGGGCATTGCAGAGTTGATAATACCTGCACAGCAATGTTGTGTCCATGTACACATTGTGTTCCAGGGTGTAGCAAATCACTGATCAACTGCACAGTTGCATCAAAGCCATGTATACTGCCATTAAATAGGGGAGTCTACACTTGCACTGCATGGTCTTGTGCAACACATATTCTCCATGCTGACGTGTGTGGTGACTGTTTACATTGTGATACTGACACCCACCTTCACCCACTATAGAGTATGTGTTGGATTGCTGGTGTGTGTGTATGTGCTGTAGTGAGGAGTGTATTAGTGTTCATGTGTGCATGTGTGCATGTGTGCATGTGTTCATGTGTTCATGTGTGCTTATGTGCATGTGTGCATGTGTTCATGTGTGCATGTGTGCATGTGTTCATGTGTGCAAGAGTGCATGTGTGCCTGTGTTCATGTATGCATGTGCTCATGTGTTCATGTGTGCATGTGTTCATGTGCAGACCGTAAAGTGTGTTTCTTGTCTTCCTCTCACAGGTGCTGAGATAGGGGTGGCCGAAAGTAGCAGGGAACCTGAAGCCACTGCCATGAATAGTGGTGATGATGAGACATGTATTTTGGCACAGGAAGGTTTGACAGGGTCTGTCGTTGGTCTGCCAGTCGACAGTACACAGCGTTCAACCCCTTCTATGCACACACTCATACTGTCAATACATCCCTCACCACCAATGGCCATAGGCGAGGGACAGCATACAGTTGGCATTGACCAGGAGAGTGTGGTACCCATGGCACCTGTATCCCCCCTCAGCAGCCATAGCCATATTCCTAGAATGGTACCACATAGGCGGAGGTCCAGGAGTTCTCGGGGGAGCACCGCTGGTCATATTGCCCCTGGCAGGCGTGCCCTCACAGGTCTTACGATGTCCAGTATGTTCCAAGCTGTAATGCTGGCTCAGGCACGTACGGAACGGTACACCAGGCAGGGACTTAGGGCACAGAGGGCACATTACACCGCTATCAATGACAGTATCCGTGACCTTGCCGGTGCCATCCGGACTTACACCAAGGTCATTGATAGACATTGGGGGGAGACATTAAATGCCCTCCACAATATGTCTTCCATGAGCCAGGACCGTGCGGGATGGTTGCGACGTCGACGCGGATGCATGCCAGCAACAGCAACAGCTGGCAGTGGTCGCAGATGGCCCACAGTTCACAGCCGCTCCTGTAGTGGCAGTACCAGCCCCAGCTGGCCTGTCCATTGACTGTCCCAGTAGACCACGTGCACGTGGCTCTGGCCACCCAGCAGGGACATGGGTCCAGTCGTCATACCTCTGCCTTTGATGATGGTACCCAGTAGGGTTGGTACCCGATACTGTCCGTAGCACCCCTGCCAGGCACAGGTACTGTGTCCATGGCTGGAGACAGTGATCTGTACAGCCTAGCAGGTACAGTCTGTGGCTGTCCCACAAACTACTGTATATGGCAGCCACATGGTGGAGCTGTGTGCATGCAGACACACACACATTAACCAAACAACTAGGGCTCACACATACACACACACATTACATCAACATTGGCCCATGCTGTACTGTTGTCCCTCACACACACACACACACACACACACACACACACACACACACACACACACACACACACACACACACACACACACACACACGCACACACATGCACACACACAGACATGTCGATTGGATGGGTCAATGTCAAGCTCTGGCAAACAACAAAACACCCTGTGCATATGATGATACCTGTGTCACCTCCTGTCATCTGTAACATTGACGAAGGAACAGGCTAACATGGTGCTGATGCACAGGGTGACACTATAGCAGTGTAGCAATATTAGCAAGTTCTCAACAGGAAAGTGTAATGACATCCCTGTAGGTATATCTGAGCAGACATTATGCATCAAAGCCCTGATTGTCAATGTAGCATTGTTTACACCACTGTTAGGTCTGAGTATGTATTGTCCACCCATGTGCCACTTGGCTGAAGTGCAATGTGTTGCCAGCATGTGTTAGTGAGTGGACAGTACGTGTGTGATGTGTGCAGTACAGATTAGCAAGTGTACATCTGTGAACATGCTGGGTGCACACTGTCTGCATGTACATGCATAGTGGACACATGGGACGTGTGGCATACCCTGTTGTACACATTGTTAACATCTCATAGTATCTTTCAATGGCCAGTATGCATTCTACTACAGTTATGTACTAACATGGATAGACATGTGTGTATGACATGGATTGACACTATGCTGTGGGTGATACCGTTAATATCTCTCAATGATTTGCGATCTGGTAGTATACACAACCTCAACAGCATGACTATAAGCAATCATTGGATGAAGTCCTGACAAATGACACACAGTCGTAGGGAACTCAGTAACAGTTGGATGCTTCCGGTGCTACACTATAACACTAACCAGTGTTAATGACCGCCACCCATTTCTGTGACCACACCTGTTTGGCATATAGCCCCCTTAGGTACATGCAAACACACTAGGGGATGTGTCCATCCAAATCTGGAAATGCATGCATTGGCCTACAATGCATTCCCTGGATGGGACACATATCCTACACAAGGGTATCATACAGACAGATACCTGTTGTCTGATACATGCTGTATAGCAGTAAGCCGACTATGGCATAGTCATCCACATGTACTATACATACTATCCCGTCAGTACCACATAGGTGGTAGCCCTCAACATGTATGTCGGCTACCAATGTGTACATACAGCCTCATGTTATGTCATGTGTCCCTTGGTATCCACATATCCATAGGTACTGCGGAGTCCCAAGGTGTATCACATAAGACAGAGGCCTGAATGCATATCCACAAGGCAGGTGTACACCTATAAAGACTGTCCATTATTGGCAGTCGTTGTTGTGTATGAACATGTTTGACATGTACCCCAGGCATATACCCTCACTCACACTACTCTTAAGTAACTGTCATGGGTGTGTGTGGCACAGATGACCTTGGCCACAGATCACGACAGTGGATGGCCTTGTCACATACATACATATGTGACCTATGATCTGAGAAGCAGCGGCACAGCCTGTCAATGGAAACAAATTTATTCATGTAGTATGCAGGCTTCACACCTATGTACTGATTGAGGGGACATGTACACATATATATTTGCCACGCAGATACCTGATGTGTGCAATGCACTTACTGTTGTAATCATAATATGTCATACCATAGTAAAAGCAAAACCCACACCGCATTGACCACCAGTGACACACACACAGCCAGCGTTTGCGGGATTTAAACTTCTACCTAACTATGTTATGATACTACAGAGAGATGCATTAACACGGCGGGCTATTTGCTTTACTGGGTGGTTTCCTTTCTCCGTCTGTATTTGTAGGATGGTGACATCATCAGTCTTTCCAAAGAGGAATGTACCTCTTTTAGTGTGTTTTCCCATTCTCCAAAAAGGGCACTCTTTTCAAAGACAATTGCACACATACACACACCCCTCACACACAGTCAGCGTTTGCAGGATTCAAACACCTACCTAACTATGTTATGATATTAGAGAGAGATGCATTAACACGGCATGCTAATTGCTTTACTAGGTGGTTTCTCTTCTCCATCTGTATTTGTAGGATTGTGACATCATCAGTCTTTCCAAAGAGGAATGTACCTCTTTTAGTGTGATTTCCCAGTCTCCAAAAAGGCACTCCTTTCAAAGACATTTGCACACATACACTCCACACACACATTCAGTGTTTTCAGGATTCAAACCCCTACCTAACCATGTTATGATACGATAGAGAGACGCATTAACATGGTGCACTATTTGCTTTCTTGGCTAGTTTCTCTTCTCCTGATGTATTTATAGGATGGTAACATCATCAGACTGGACATGGTAATGTGTGTACACTTTGTTTTATGCCATTCTAGGAATGGTCCATGTGGGTCGTCGGGTGTCAACAGCTTGAACAGGAACTCATAATCCTTATCTTGTGTGAGCTATCTGTGGACACATGGACATTCCTTCATATGTCAACACATATTTATGCACAGCTTGTTGGTTTTGTGGGTACTACATGTGTCTGGGATGTTGATAAAGGGCTATTCAAAGTCTATGTGAGACATGTGCAGCTGTGTTCAGTGATGTATGTCCTGGGTGGCTGCCTTGCAAACAGTCTAGCATGTTTGGGAACCATGATCCACACATGAACATACCACAGTTAGTAGGATTGTGTGTATGTCAGCTTCCAATAGCTCTGTTTATGACTTCAACCATGATGGACTCCATGGCCTTGCAGATCAGATGTCATAGGCGTACTAGACTGTACTTCCCATGGTGTGTTGTGCACCAACACTTGTGTGGAGTGCCATATGTTGCTGTAACACATTCAACGGTTCCACATCCTGTGTAGGGGGGGAGGCTCAGCTAACTGTTCAGGTGCAGGATCTGTTTGTTCTGCAGTTTATGCATGACACATATTGGGAATCAATGTATTCCACTTGCTGCCATGCTTTTGGCATTGGGGGTAGCTGTTCATCCATTCTACATGTGATATCTCCTGGTATGATGATATGGACTATCATCAGTGGGAGGTGGGTCTGTATATATGGGCCTGTCTGTCAGGATGTCGGCATTGTCAGTCAGGTACAGTTGGCCCTGACTCAGGACATATATAGGTATACATTGCTATATATGACATTGCTGTCGGAGGTGTCATGATTCAGTCTGGACTCCTTCTCAGCTACTCTTTACAGAACACCAACGAACCTGAGCACTAATCCCTGTTATACTCTTTTACACATTTAACACCCTACTGATCCATTGTGATCTGGCTACAGTGTATGTCATCATAATATCCCGGCATGTCCAGAGGTCGGTTTCGTGTGTACTCGCCAGTCCAGCTGGTGAATATTGTGATGTTGACACAATGTCACATCTGCCTCATGTACACAGACAACCCTCTCCTCCTCTGACAAACTCAGATATATGTGTGAGATGCACCTATAGAGACATGCAGGGTGCTAAACTCTCGACCCATGAATGGCACAGTCTATCAGGTGGTGAAGGTAACCACACACACCACATATCAGTCTCACATATCCTGTGGCAACAGCACTCAAACCACATTATCACACATAGACATACTCGGATGCTGTGAATTAACTCTGCCTAAGCAGCAGAGACCTCCACAGCAGGCACACACACAACTGCTACCCCACTACAATATCCACATATCACATAGTTCACAATGTCAGTGTACCACACAGTCACTGCCCTTCGGGCTAAACAACATACCTAATACACTTGTAATAGGTGACACTTATTGTCAGACATACTGACGTACCACTCACCAGCCCAAACATGGGAATAGTCACTTTGGGCTGTCTGTCAGGTGCCAGGATCTGCCGCATAACACATGCAGTCAGGTCACTCCAAAGCAAGTACAGGACTGGCACCATCACTGTCCATGCTGGTGTGTAAAACCTCAGACGTTACTCCCTGGACCACATGTCATGGTACATGGAGGAACACTCTGATCATATAGCCCAGGCCAGTATGACCCTGACCTTGTCTAGCATCTTACACCCACCAATTATGATGTCACAGTATACAGACAAACATATCACATTTAACAGCTGGCTAACAAATTGGTGTCATTCATAGGGGATACAGTGTCTGTCAGCCTGTGGTGACTTGCTCGACATGCCACGTAGCTTTACTATGGACAGCTTGCACCTGTCACCCTTGGACCTTCGAATGCTGGCTAAGGCTCTTGCTACCACCATAGTGCATTTGTTGAGCAGGGCTCAAAAGACAAACCCACCTCCATAGACATTACAGGTTAAATGACACTAAGGGTAATGCTGCTCAACACCAGATGTGTTACCCTCATATTGCGGCCACTCAGGACTCTCCTCAGTATGGAGGATAGCGATATCTGTGCACTAACAGTTCAGGCTCACATATGCACACCAGCACTACCAGGTTATGCTTTATACCATACTTTCTGACCACAGGACTTGGAACGGACAACACAACTAGGGGGAGTATCCATATACATCACAGATACACACACCTCCGGGATAGTAGCACTGCACAAAGCATCACAGACAATACATATACAGCTACCATTGGGAAAAACTGCCTTTCAGTTTGTTGCCTGCTACAGACCACCCTCTCATACTCAGGAGCCACACTCGGCATTCCTGGGAACAGTGGAGAATATGAAGGTCTCCACAAACACCATTATATTGGGTGACTTCAAGTACACAAATATTGACTGGGGATACTACTCAAGCCCCAACACCCTCGCCCTACAGTCACTACAATTTGTAAATTCATATTCTATGGCACAACCAGTCACCACAACCACAAGGGGGAATACATATTGGACCTGATTATCACCAACATGGGGACTCTATGTTCCACACCAGCAATATACCCCTCATTGGTAAGGTCAGAACATACATATATATCTCACTGGAATACATATACCCTCCACACACATATCCTGGGTAATCTTGGTGAACTTCTCATGAGCCAACGTGTCACTTCACCAAAGCAAGGTGGTATCCTTCAGAGACCCTGAGACAGTTGCAAATACGGCTCCAACTGCTGAATCCTTTACATACACATTCTATGGACACCTAGTGGCCTGCATGGATTGTGCTATCCCAAATAACAACAGGACTCACTCCTCCAATGGCAGGGGACCTGTCTGGTAGTCCCCAGCCATTAATAAGCTGTACAATGTCAGGAGGAAGCTACTACATGATAGAGCACAATCCCAGATGGGGAAAGCATCTGTGATCTGTACTAGCAGACAGCTACGATCACTCATGAACTTTTCTAAGGGCTGCTTCTCATGGACCAGTTGTTAGATTTTCTAAATGAATATAGTTTTTTGGAAAACTTTCAATCTGGTTTTAAACCTTTGCATAGTACTGAGACAGCTTTGTTAAAGGTTTTAAATGATGTTCTTCTTGTTACTGATAGTGGGAAGTTTGTATTGCTTGTTTTATTGGATTTAACAGCTGCTTTTGATACAGTGGACCATGAAATATTGTTGCATCATCTTGAGCACTATGTGGGAATTACTGGTTTGGCTCTAAATTGGTTTCGATCTTACCTCCTAAACAGAATTGTGTGTGTTCAGATAGGTGGATTTACATCTGATTTTGCCCATCTCCCCTGGGGTGTTCCACAGGGTTCAATATTGGGACCTTTACTGTTTTCTGTGTATATTTTACCTTTGGGTGATATATTACGTAAATATGGTATTGATTTTCATTTATATGCTGATGATTGTCAATTGTATTTACCTTTAGACGAGGCTGATGGTCGTTCTATCTCAAAGGTGTTAGATTGTTTGGGTGAAATTAAAGTATGGATGGCAGAAAATTTTTTGAGTTTGAATGATGGGAAGACAGAAGCAGTACTTTTTTAGTCCCAGTTATCATGCTGGCTTTTCTATGGCGGACTGTGGTGAACTAATGCCGTATTTGAAAGATTAGGTTGTAAATTTGGGAGTGAGGATGGATAAAGATCTTTGTTTTAGGGGACATATAAATGGGGTAGTGTCATCTTCTTTTTATCAGTTAAGGCGTTTGGCTAAGGTAAAATCATTTTTATCTAGAAGTGATCTTGAAGTTGTTGTACATGCATTTATAACCTCACGGCTTGACTATTGTAACTCTATTTTATTTGGGGTAAGCCAAGGTGCTTTAGCCCGTTTGCAGCTTGTCCAGAATGCTGCTGGGAAATTCTTGGAGGGCAAATGAAAATTTGATCATGTAATGCCTGTATTGGCGGCTCTACATTGGTTACCTGTTTTTTTAGGATTCGTTTTAAAATTTTGTTATTGGTCTTTAAAGCCCTAAATGGTTTGGCGCCAGCATATCTGGTAGACATGTTGCATTCTTATGTTCCCAATCGGGCACTTCGGTCATAAGATCTGTGTCTACTTGTGGTTCCCCAGGCACGACTAAAGGTGAGGGGTGATAGAGCTTTCTCAGTTGCAGCTCCAAGACTTTGGAATGAGCTTCCATTATATATCCGACAGTCTCCTTCTGTGGCAATTTTTAAGTTAAATCTTAAAACTTATTTTTATGAATTGGCCTTTAATGATGTGAAATGATTGGTAATGTTGTTTTCTTTTTTATGTTATTTGTTTTTTATCTTTTTAGTTATTTGTTAATTTTATTTGTTTTTTATGTTTTTTGATTATTATTATTTTGTAAAGCACTTTGGTGGCATCTTTATGTCTGTAAGGTGCTATATAAATAAACTTTGACTTGACTTGACTTGACTTGACAGACACGTAGGACTATCACAAGGCCTTCTTCAGTTATGTCAGGAACCTGGGTGGACACTCACTGATATGCTGTGAGTTACTACATACTGACTAAACTTATCCCAGACCCACTGGCATTGCCAACATCCTGGCAAACAGGTTCAGTGCAGATGTCTCCTCCCCCAACCCCCTAGGGAGCAACTATCCATCCCAACAGAGTGTAACCTCCCTGACATCACACAGTAACAGGTGAGTGCTGCCCTCCCCAAAGCATATATCACAGCATCAATGGGACCAGATGGTGTCCCGGCATGCATCTTACATGAGCTTCATGACAGACGTAACCCTCACATTACATCACTGTGCAATATCTGAGTTACTACAGGATATGTACCCATGGAATGGCATACAACGACAGTGGTCCCACTCCACAGAGTTGGTGCCACAATGGACCACAGACAATATTGCCCTATAAGCCTAACTAGCCTGTTCTGCAAAGCTATGGAGCGTATTGTCATGGATCTCTTACACATAGACATCGGGAACCTACAGACACCGTGTCCTACACATTTCAGCATTGTTGTGGCCAGATCTTGCCTCTTGAACATGTTTGTATTCTTTAGAAGGTTAACAGGTCCATCGACATAGGGACAATTGTCCACACAGCCGACCTGAACCTTGCAAACCCCTTCCACACAATAACCCACTGGGCCATTATGCATAGGCTCACCAGCGTCGATATGGACACATATCTCACATGGTGGATTGCTACCTGGATCAGGGATAGCAACCACATGGTCAGAATTGCAGGTGCCATGTCTGACTATACACCAGTTACACGTGGCATCCCACACGGCTTGGTCCTGGGACCTCTCTTGTTCAGTATATATTTGTCTGACGTACAGGCTACCACAGGGGGAATATGGCTGACCTTGTTCGCACTTGACTGCAAACTAGGTGCCATAATCAACTCTCCAGCTGCCACATGCATACTCAAACAGGGTCTCACAGAGATGGATGACTGGTGCCTGAGCCATGGCCTACAGCTAAATGCCATTAGTTGCATAGTCATCCCCTTTGGGAATAACAACATGCCCACACATTACCACATAGGTAGTACTCTATTACATATGGTAGGAGTTGTTAGGTGATTGGGGACATGACTTGTTTGTACTGTCGCCTTTGGCATTCACGTTGCCAAAGTGGTTGGACAGACCTTCTATACAAGCCACCTTATCCCATATGGTTTCACATCTAGATCGAGTAAGGTAATTGTGCCCCTATACTCATCACAACCATGCTTTGTTACAATGCCACATTTGGGGTGTACCTTACCCAACACATGCAGCAACTGTACTGGCCACTGAAGTTCCTCACCAAGCAGATGTAGGGACTCACACGGATGACCTGCACAGTTCAGATGCAGTAATTCCAGTTATACTCAGTCGCTTACCACCTACTCGGATATGATGTGTGCCTGTTGTTTACAGAAATACCCAACCCAGAATTACTGGACATGCTCCACCTCAGGATATCCGACTCCCTTGGAGCTACACACTCCAGGGACATATACCTCAGCACAAATGTTAATAGGACATGCTGGAGGGGTGGATTCTTATCCCAGGGCCTCCACTCACTCTGGATTGTGATCACAGTTTCACATAGGCAGAGCCACCCACTGACCACCTACAGGGGACATCTTGACGGCTGTATGGGTGATTGTATGTTTACCCCTGGGATATCTTCTGTGTTCCTGCTAGACAGAGTCACACAAGCTTAGATGTACATGGGCTATCTTGTGTAACCTACTATTCACTGGCACAGTGTAGTAATCTGACAGGGTTGCAAAAGCCAAACACACTCTGGCTAGGCTTGTTCATGCCCTAGGGCAAATAGCCTAGTATCGACCTCTGAACCTATGCTTATGTTCAGGATGCACAATATTTATTGCTGATACTGTTTGCAGGTCTTTGTCGTCTTTGCTTTCCCAGTTTCTATGAACAACTTAGGTATCAGCAGAACATATTTGATTATGACAGGGTTCCACTATATTATATATGTGTCTGTTGTCATGTAACTGTGTGCACAGGGTGGATTGCTGGATAGTGAGAGGTTCCTGGGTTAACACATGCAACTGCCAGATATGTGTGGCCCACTGCTGTACCCAGACATGGCCTAAGTGTGTGAGCATGCCCAGTTCAGGCTTTCCATGTTTTGTTGCCTGACATTTGTCTCATTTACTCAAGTGTGTGAGCATGCCCAGTGTGACCTTTCAGTATGTTGTGATCTGAGGTCCACTACATTTGTGGATGTGTGTGAACATGACCAATATTAACATTTATACTGTGTGTGTGTGTGTGTTGGAAGTCAAGTTCTGTTCTTACTGCAGGACTCACCTTTGTGTCATAACTCAACAGGGATTATGCTGTGCCTGCAGGGTTTCCATGAGATACTTTGCATAGACTTATCAACATTCCTTCATACTGGCTGACCACTGCAATACAGTCATGGCTTAGTGGTTCAGTACTTTAACTATAGTGCACAGTATCCTGGGTTCGAGGCCCATCACTGCTTTATATTTTCATACTGAGCAGACCAGACTGCTTAAGGGCCAGTTAAGCAAATATGAGCATGTTGGCTTTTGTTTAGCTATGCCCTACTTAGACCAGGCTTGTCCAACATTGTTGAATATTCACCAATTTTGCTGGATGTTGCCCAATATTACTCAACACTGACCACAGTTGCACTAGTTGGTGTGTGCAATTCTGTTTGCATATACTACATGGTGGTAAATGTTATTTAGCACTGCTTTAAATTGCTTAACACATGGCAATCATGCCTCAGGTGGTGCTGCAGGGCTGCCTATGTCAGATGCACATACTACACTCCCTGTACATGTTTGAAAGCAGGTAGTGTCAACTTAGGCATCCCTTTTACTATATGTGCGAGTCAGAGAGAGGTATCATTTCCAGAGTTCCTACTGAGCCAGTGTATGTGCTATGTGTTGCCTCTTTGTCAATGTGAAAGCATACTAGGCATGCCTCCTTCTGCCTACTGGGGCAGGCTCAGGTTGTTCCTCCTCTGAGTCACGCTCTGCCTGTGATGACCTTGGCAATGGTGGGGGGCTGTTTGGCCCAGGCCTATGCTGGTCCTGCTGCAGCTGTTTGCTCAGGATCATATTATGTAGCATAGCACATACCATGACAATTTGGGTACATGTAGTTGGTGAGTACTGCAAGGCTCCACCAGATGTGTCCAGGCACCGGAACCGTGACTTGAGCAGCCCAAACACACCCTCGATTACATTTCGTGTTTGTCCGTGTGCCTCATTATGGCATTCCTGTTCAGGTGTGTGTGCATTTCTGATGGGTGTCATAAGCCACAGCTCCAGTGCATAGCCAGCATCCCCCACTAGGTGACCATGTGGGATGTCCCCATTGGCAAATGTCTGGTACAGCTGCATCAGATGCCAGATATGGGAATCATGATAGCTTCCAGGTCAGCCAGCACACACATTCAGTATTATGCCCTGGGCATCACACACGACCTGGCAGTTGATGGAGGGGAAGCCCTTGTGGTTGAAGTAGACCCTACCCCGCTCGCCGGCTGGTGCTTTGATGCATATGTGCGTGCAGTCTATTGCACCCACTACCTCAGGGTATTCTGCTATTTGCTGGAAGAGACGCATATTGCTGGCCAATACCTCACGGGCATTGGGGAAATATACATGATCACAGACATGTGCTGACATGGCATCCAGGAACTGGTGCAGTACCTTAGATGCTGATGCCTGTGATATCACCATCATATCCCCAGTTGGTCTCTGGAAGGTACCTGTTGCTAATATTCTTAGGCCATCACATACCTTGGTTTCCACTAGGATGGGTTCCCCTCTGTTGGTTGTGTGTATGAGGCGTGGCCTGCACAGCTCAACAATTTGCTGCAGGAGGTCTCTGTCCACTCTATAGTGCTCCAAAATCTCCAGCTGATGTAGCCCCTGGTAGGTTACCCTGGGCCTGTACACTCTTCTCTGTCTCCTCACTGTGGGTTGTCCAGCAGCATTTCCATTGTCATCACCCTCAGCATGTTACATATGTCGCCTTATAACAGCAATGGCAGCCCCTAACATTTCTTTGTCTCAGTAAAGCTTTTTCAGTTTTCACTTCTATTAGCTTACTGCAGTGTCTCTTGTAAGAAATATAATGGACTGTTGTTTGCAGAGTTTTAAGTGCTAGGCTGGGCTGGGATAGTGTACTGCCTGTGTAATTGCCTGATTCTGATTGTTTTCACCTGCTAGCTCTGCTAGTACTCCCTGGTAGCTTCCTACTATTTGTTGTGCTTACTATTTCCTTTCAGTTTCCTTGGGGGGCAGCGCCGCACACACAAGCGCAAACACGCTCACAGCAGCTCACACATGCACACCCATGCTTACATGGACTACAACTTGCTTATTCGGGTTAAAACGTGTGCACACCAGCGCAAACACGCTTACAACACTTTAAACTGCCTTATACATGCTTACTCTGGCTTAAATGTGCGCACTCACGCTTACATGCACGCACACTGTCTTACTCGGGTTTACAGGTGCGCATACGCATGCATACCCACTCAGCAAGAAACTTTGGTGTTATTCATGGCATACATCTTCCATTTCTTGCCTTTACCTAGCCTACCTGTTGACACACTTCTTTCAATGATGTGTAAATGACAACTGACACATGCCACTCTGCTCCAATGAGCTTCCCTTCTTTCATACATACCCCACTCGTGATGTCACCTATCTTCTACTCTGTTACTCCCCTTATCCTACTCCTACACTCCACTGACTGTGCTCATTTGCTATGTAAACCTGTGATTCACTATCCTAACCCTCCTTTGCATAGGATTGCCTACTAATGCTTGGTTACATCACTTAGACTGTGCTTCCCCCCTTAGCAACTTCTACTTGGTGGCCATGTTGTCTTCAGCCTGCCATTCCCTTGCACTGTTAATTAACAATTTAAATAAAATCCACATTTGTGGGTTTTAATTTTTATTTTTCTGGTTTTTAGAGTGCAGCCCATTTGCGCGGCGCTGCGCTATGCTTAAACATCGGAAATCTGAGAAAAAAAATGTTTTTTTTCATATTGCATCAGGAAACATTGCCATTGGCTGCATATTTGGCCATTGGCATGCTTCCAGCACTGGATGCAACCTTTATTTGGAGCTGTCATGGCTCCGTTTTGCTATTTGCAGAACGGTACTCAGTTGTCAACTGAGTACATTTCAGCAGATAACACTGCTCTTACTTGGACAGGTTTGGGTTTCCTGAATCACAAATCTACCTCATTTGCATGCCTTTTGCCTGCAATTGAGGTAATTTAGATAACCCGGCCCTGTCCGTGTAAGAGACATTTTAGGAGCTCTCTTGCATGCCCCTGCAGGCTGTTCCTGGATTGCTTGTCGGACATGATGGCTGCATGGAGTCTTACTCTACTCTTAGACTCTGTGCAAGCCATCGTGAATCTGGCCCAGAAACAAAAAAGACTTTGACCCTGCCAAATTCCAACAGGAACTTAACTCCTGTAACTGGTCTATGCTAAAACACCTCCCCTTAGAATAGGCAGTTGCATATTTTAACAAGAAATTTCTTGAAATCCTTGACTTGCATTTACCTGCCTGCTCAAAGTGACAAAGGCAAAAACTGCATCATGGCTGTCTAAAGAATCTAGATTAAAAATTACCAGCAGAAACAAAATTTCGGCTCTATGGCACTCCACTAAAGACCCCCATGATCATATTAAATACAGGTAAGCTAGGAATGAAACTAAAAATTCCATTGTACAAGACAAAAAACAATACTACTGTAATTTACAGACAGCAAACCAGAACAATCCTCAGAAGTTCTGGGCAGGTCTGAATAATCTACTTCATCCTGGAAAAATGTCTACCTCTATCCCTGCTGCTATCATTGATAAATCCCCAGAGGATGTTTCAGACAGTTTTAACCATTTCTTTACAGAGACAATTCAAGATCTAGCTAGCCAACTACCTCCTAGCTCCCCTAGCCCTGATAGTACCACCCCATAAACCTACTGTCGTTCAGCTTCCAACCAGTGTCCACATCGCTTATTCATACCTTGATCAAAAAATTAAAAACCACCACACTCTCTGCTGACCAACTCCTTGTCGAGTACTTTCAAAAATCAGCTGATGCCATTGCCTATCCAGTATCAATACTAATTAATCACTAAACTTCCCTCCATTTGGAAAACATCCTACGTAATCCCACTACATAAAGGAATTTCCTCCACTGAATTCTCCAATTATAGACCAATAGCTATACTTTCTCCACTAGCTAATATTATGGAAAAATGTATACACAAACAACTCATGCACCACCTAATTGAGAATCACTTCATGACCGATATCCTACATGTCTTCCATCCACACCACAGCACAACTTCAGCCCTACTAGCATTTACCAATACCATAAATAATAATTGTAACAATAATCACATATCCTCAGCCCTCTTCTTGGATCTTTACAAGGCATATGACATGGTGGATCACCAACTTTTGATTGACACCCTGCAATCTTTCTGTCTAAATTCTAATGCCATTCAATGGTTTAAATCCTACTTTAATGGGAGGCAGCAGGCTGTTCTCTGGCAGAACTAGCTCTCTAACCTATTACCTAACACCTTTGGAGTACCACAAGGCTCCATATTAGGGCCCCTACTGTTTTCCATCTTTATTAACGACTTATATACAGTCATCCCAAATGTCAGCTGTATCCAATACGCTGATGACTCCACCCTGATTTGCTCAGCCACATCTCCTTCAGACTTAAGGTGTGCCACCCAGTCCACCTTTAATACTATAGAAAACTGTCTCTCTGAATATCGATTGTTGCTAAATCCCAAAAAAACTAAAATGTTGTTATTCTCACCAACACAAAGGTCTGCTGCTTTTACCTTCACCATAAATGCAAAAGATGGCACAATAATCACCTCCAACCTCTCTACAAAACTATTAGGAGTCATTATAGATAATAATCTAAAATTTGACCTTCATGTAAACCAACCAATCAAGACAATCAATAAAAAACTTGGGTCACTGTATAGAATAAAAGCTTTCCTAACCCCTCCAGCTAAGATTGCCATAACGTGCTCTCACCTGCTTTCAACACTTAATATGCTTCCCTCCTTCTCTCTAATCTAAACAAGACTGTACTTAATAGACTGTCAACCTGTTACAATCACATTGCCAGGTTTGCCAATGGCCTGCCTTTTAGAACACACCACTGCATCAAAAAACAGCTTGGGTGGCTAGAACTTCCCAGTCTAATCCATTATAACCTTCTGATTATGGCTAATAAAATCCTTTATAATCCAGATAATACACCAGCTCTTAAAAATATTATCACCCCCTACAACAATCCAAGACTGCTTCGATCCTCAAATGGACTACTAATTCAGACAATCAAAATTAACAATGTAGCCGGTGATTCCCTCTTTGCAAACTCTGCAGGCAGAGCCTGGAACCTACTTCCAGCTGAAATTACTTTGCTCTCCTCCCTATGCTAATTTATAGCTAAACTCAAACAACATCTAGCACTAAACTGGCTTTGCCACTGCAACAAGCCTGGCTAACTCTCACCATGAATGTGAATAAACAATTAATCAAACTACTGTTTAATGTTTCCCCTGACTGTTACCAGGGGTAACTCGAACTTGTAAAATTGTCTATTCATGTCTGCTTTTGTATTCCTTGTAAATACCTTATCTGTAATATGCCTTCTTTGTTATTACTGTATCTGTCTACCTTGGAGCTTTTCTCCCTGGGCCTCCACTGAAAATGGACATTAATCCAGTCGGACTATGCTGGTCAACAAATGTAAAATAAAAATAAAATAAATAAAATAAAATTAGAGAATGGAAGTTTACTGGATGCCAGTCATAATATTTCCTGTTTTCAAGCAGATGAAGGAAGGCTGCATTATGTCAAATTCTTCAACTTTAAAGAAAATAGTCCTTCATCCTATGAAAATCTGAATTTAGTTCAATGTTTATTTGCTGTGTGCTCTGATGGTTATGCTGATAGGCATACTTGACAAGATTATTGAAGAAGACATGAGCAGAAAAAGGGCTGGTCATGCGGTCATGTATTCAGTGGTTGGCTTGTAAAGCTATAGGTGTAACATGCTTGTTTGAACTGATTGCATATGGATGAGAGTTGTGACTGAATGAAAGTACCTATTTGGATGTTGGTTTATGAATGCTTTGATTTAAATTATCAATTGGGACTGTTATATTACTTGGAGAGTATTCTCTTTTGGTAAGTAATTAATATGTAGGAAGTATGAGTAAAGCTATTCCAGTGTTAAGATACTTTACAGCATAAAAATAGTTAAGAAAAGAAAGGAAAGCAATTAATTTTTGGGAAAGATATATGAGCAATCTCATAGCTGCATGAAGTCAGCATGACTAAAGGATGGTATTTCAGCATAAGCTGCCTAAGGCAACATGTCTAGTAATAAATTGCCTGCATATTAATAAAGGGTTTATGCAAAGGTTGGTGGAAAGCGCAATTGTCATAAAAATATTTTAAAATAACTGAATTCAAATTATGCTGAAAGGAATTTTTGCCTCTTTATTTTTGTTGCAACTGGACTTTGCTGTATTCTATGAAGTAATGTATACATAAAAATACAAAAAAACATGTGATATGAGTTATGATCTTATAGCGTAGCAGACTCAGTGGGATCAAGACCAATTTAGGGCATCTAAGAGACTGTTTTCAACTAAATTCTGGGTCACGGACCCAATCTCCAGTCTAATCATTAAGTTGATATTTAAAATTTGAAATAGATTTGGTCTGTCTGACATTTAAGGACAAAGCATTCCACAGTTTATGGTCTCTAACGATGAAACAAATTAATTATGAGATTGCTATTAGATTTTGGGATCATCGACAACAAATGACTAATCCTAGTAGAATAAATGACTAATCCTAGTAGAATAAAAAACATGTGATATGAGTTACGGTCTTATAGCGTAGCAGACTCAGTGGGATCAAGACCAATTTAGGGCATCTAGGAGACTGTTTTCAACTAAATTCTGGGTCACGGACCCAATCTCCAGTCTAATCATTAAGTTGATATTTAAAATTTGAAATAGATTTGGTCTGTCTGACATTTAAGGGCAAAGCATTCCACAGTTTATGGTCTCTAATGATGAAACAAATTAATTATGAGATTGCTATTAGATTTGGGGATAATCGACAACAAATGACTAATCCTAGTAGAATAAATGCTATTCACAAAATAAATATCTGTAATACTTGCCAAATGCAAATTACTATGACACTTAAGGAGCAATGTCATGTCTCCCCTAAAAAGGCCATACCTCAGTGAATATGACTCTGGACAATGGAGTCTATGGGGATAATCCATTGCATTAGTATAACTAACTGATTTAATAAAAATGTATGTTCTCTTAATAGTTTCTTAAAACTTTTAACAATAAACAAACAAAATAGAGGGCAATATTTCATTATTGGTATAACTAAGGATTTAACAATGTAAGCCTGAGCTTTGATTTCTGAGAAGTAACAGCTCTTAATATATCTTTGACAAAGAAGTAGCTTTGCCTAATAGTGTTTTTTTACATTAGCATAAAATAACAGTTGTCTATCAGTTGTCACCCTTAAGTCCTCAATAACTTTTTTTCTTGACAATTGCTGATTATTTAAAGATTATGGATGTTGCTTGCCAGCTGACTTAGAATGAACAATAACACTTTTATTTGTATTAAAGGATAATGATGTTTGAAAATGCCATGTATACAATGTAGCCAAACACCGTTATAATTTAAACTCATTTGATAAGTTGGTTACTAAAACTTATTCCTTTGAAATGTCTGCAAACTTGGTAGTATAGACAGAATGGTTAGATGGAAAAATAGGCATATAACAATGAAGAGTAACAGACCCAAACCTGAGCCTTATGGAACCTTCTCAGAACTTTTTTGTGGGTAGAAAGGTAATTCCACTCTAAACACAACAGCTAACCCAGTTAAATACTTCCGATATTCGATCCACAACAAGACAAACCAAATGAAAGGAACCAGTAGACCCAAAAGAAGCAGCGTTTCCACAGCAAAATGCAATAGTCCACACAGTATTTTATAAATACCGCAAATAATAAAATGCTGCCTATTAGTAAAAACTCCTTAGAGGCTGTAATCACGATTTAAATCCGTTTATTATTGAAAAAAATTTAAGTGCTGAAGTAGAATACACTTTTCGTCGCACACTAAGCGCAACTTCCTCAGAAGACAATACGGAATGCAATTTCCTCCTTTTATTAAAACCTCATGTTAATTAGTTAATAAGCATATTGAATCAACGTTCCTAAAACACTTTATTTTTTTATGCCTGCCTAGTACAGGCATAAACATTTGTTAATGTATTGTATGCAAATGTTTTCCTTAGTTGATTAAACATTAATAACACATTTAAATCTATTAAAATCCGTTGAACATTATTGTTAATTTTATTATTTGCGGTATTTATAAAATACTGTGTGGACTATTGCATTTTGCTGTGGAAACGCTGTGGAAACGCTGCTTCTTTTGGGTCTACTGGTTCCTTTCGTTTGGTTAACCCAGTTAAATACATTGACATTCACACTAACATTGGTCAATATTTTTAAAATTGGTAGGTGTGAAATTGAGTAAATAATTTTTGAGCGGTTCAGGTAGATAACACCAACAGGTAAACTGCTATCTAAAGCCTCAATAGCATTGTAGAAACTCACTAATTTAGTAATACAGGTGTGCTCACTGCACAATCTGTGCTGATTAATATCAAGATATCTGGCAATGTCTGCAGCCAATATCGATAATCTAACTTAGTCAAAAAATTTTTCCAGATTGTGTGACAAACCTATTGACCCATACTTGTGAATATCAGCAAATTTTCTCCAATTGGTACTGGAGTCACAATAAGTTCTCTCCAAACATTGATATAAAACACTCTAACAAGCAGGTTTGGGACAAATAAGTGAACAAAGGAACAAAAACAGAGTTCACTTGCAAAAATATATGTTAAGATTAGTTAGTCCAGGTGCTGTATCTTGCCAATTTTACCTAAAGCCCTGCGCACTAATTCTACAGTTATTGAGGGACACAGGAATTGAGGAGAATTTACTAGATGTTAAAAATGTTTATTGCAGTGGCTCTTTCTTTGAGGTTTCACAATGCCTTTGAAGCTATAGTACTTCAAGTGCATCTTCAAGTGCATTGTAGGCAACATGGACATGTTGCAGAATTACTGAAAGAGTATGGTCAGCTCCATATGGGTCAAGCAAAACAAAGGCAAGATATGTACAAATAGAGAAAGAAATTAGCAATTGTCCTTTGGATGTCAACAATCATAATATCATGGGTTTGGTGAACAAGCTCAAGGTCTGCTTGCCAAAGAGGAGCTTGGTGGCTTGGATTCCATGCTGGAAGTGGAGTTTACCCATGTAGTCATATAATTTCTTCTTGAAGGTATGATAGACTAAGCCTAATTGAATACTTTTCCCATAAGAGTGGAAGCCTTTTTCATTAACATAAATTTCATTAGCAAACAACCCAAATCATAAATGCTGTGCAGTCCTCATGCATGGTTAATGTTACTGAGTCCTAGTTACTGGCCTTCTCATTGCTTCTGTTTCTAAACTAGATCAAACTACCTGAGTAACAACCATTAGCACACCAAGACCAGACCAGAACTAAGGCTTACAATTTAAATCAAAGGATTCATATACTTAGTACATTCAAGTTTACTTTAGACTGAGTATATAAGTTCTCAGGTAGGTACTAGGCTAGCTGCCATTGTGGGCTATTTAAAGCCTACCCAATTTCCCTTCCAAAAGTAAGACTCAAACCCTGTACCTTGTTTTGTGAGATAAAAGACATTTGGCATTATCCTCAGTTCAGTTAATGGCTTATCAATATACCACCATCATTCTTTTTGCTGGGAGTCCATCTTTGCTTCTCCTTTTCCATGAATCCCTCTTCGCCCATTTTTTTCCTTTGGATTTTATTCCCTTCTTTAGTTACTGCATGCATCTCTAACTCTTTAATGCCATTCATTATTATTCTAAGATCTGCCATTGTGAGTTCCTCTTCTAATTTTCCTTTCTTTGTAATCACTTTCTTAGCTACCAGTAATAATGCCATTACTATTGCTTTTATGTATAATGGCTCATTAAGTGTACTAAGCCAACTAAGACAAAAATTATGTTCATGTAGTAGCCATTTCCATCCCAAACTCTGACCATAAGCTAATTTATATCATGCCTATAACTAGACAGTTTAGAACCACCCATGAATATGCCTCCAGCTTCCAGCTTCCAGCATATTCCTGGTTGCAAGTCCAACAGAATCTATTCCAGCATGGAAACATGTTTTTGCAATCTTCTTGGAGTACAAAGAAATATTTGTAGAGACATTGCCAAGTAGATATTTTAAATTTCCTGCATTTGATGGTGTATCTCCGACCCTTACAGAGTTCATCCCATTGCTCCTCATTTATTTCATCCTCCTGTAGTAAAACCAGCATAGCAGAAATCACCAGTGTCTCATTTTGTGGTTCTGTTGTAATGGTCCTACTTCTATATAACTTAGCAAGTAGACAGAAACTACTCTCAGATGAGTCAGAACTGTTTTCATCAGAAACTTATGTTTACTTGTTGACTCTATCCAACCTAGAAACAGCAAAAGAGTCCCTGCACGTATGGCAACTGCACGGCCCCAAAAGTAGTAATCCAATATTAAAACGATGAGACAGCAAACTATGGCAAACTGTTTATTGACTAAGAATTCATGTCAAACATGAAAATAGAGACAGAAAACAGACTGGTTTCGGCTATAAAAGTAACATATCCTTCATCAGTGTTATACAAATCATGACTTCAAAAACTCCATTTATAGTACACGTTAATCTGAAAATTCATTGGTCATTCACAGATGCTCATTAAGTCCCGGTGGGAATAGCCCACCTAATTTGATGATCCATTTCTTTTCTTTAGTATTCAACATAGTATGCCATCTGGCTTTATTCATCCTGTTGCCCATAATTTTGTCAATCACAATAAATCTGAAAGAAGCATTCTTATGTATCGTAGTATGTTTATAGAGAGCATTGCTGGTCTTTTTGGTTCTGATGTCACTAAGATCTTCTGATATGCATAGCCTTAAAGGTCTAGATGTTTGGCCTACATAAAAAGCAAACAGGTACATGTTGCGAGGTAGATTACCCAGTCCGTGCCACAATTTGCAAAGAACCCAATGTCATATACATTCCCAGCATTATTGCTGGTGAATTCTTTGGATTTGATCATGCTCCTGCAATGGGTACAATGGCGACAAGGGAAGCAACCCACAGGTAAGTCACCAGTCAAGGTTTTTTGAGTGGAATCCAATTTGGTCCTACCACTGTGTTTATAATGACTAAGCTGTGAGCCTAGATTCCAACCCCTCTGAAATGAAAAGAAACATTTATCTTGTAAAAAGGTTGAAAGGTTGGCATCTGCAAGGAGTATATTTCAGTGCCTCTGTACACTGTTCAGTAAAAGATCAGTGTTTCTCTCATAAGTAGTTACTAGTCTAATCAATGATTGATTCCCTGGTTTCCTCTCTTTATACCTCAGAAGGTCCTTTCTATTGAGTGTAGATACCCAATTACTAGCACTAAGCATATTACCCATTTTGTAACCCCTATCCCTGAATCTTGTGGTTAAATCATCCTTAAAATATTCATAGTTGTTCAGATGTGAGCATATACGTTTCATCCTTAGGAATTGGGATTTTGGAATATTCCTGCATATATGTGGTGGGTGAAAGGTGGAGACATGGAGAACAGAATTATAGTGTGGATATTTTCGATAGACCTCTGTTTCTAAGGTGTGGTCAACATTTCTAGTGATCAGGACATCCAAACAGGTGATTTGTTGAGAGCTGTAATTGGCTGTAAATTGGATGCCCCATTCATACCTCCCAACTGTCATGAATTACTCGTTTTTTACCGAGTTTTGGGCTCCATATAATGGGAGGCCAAGATTCCTGAGTGGCACCCCTTCATTTCCAATTTTTTCCCTTTTTCACAACTTTTTATTGGGTCTATATTATATCCTCGAATGCTTAAAAAAGCAAACGTTGATTGATCAAACTTATTTTCGCAAAAGTGCAAAATATCAAAGCAGCAGAAACTCAAATTTTTTCCTAGGGAAGGAATTCAGCTGTCCGTTTCTGTTGCTTTGGTATTTTCAGTGTTATGGTGGAAAGTTACCAGTCGGATTCAGGTAAGTGTGCGATTGTGTGGATGTGAGTGCTAGGGGGATTTAGGTGAGTTAGGGTTAGGGCTCGGGTTAGGTGTGTGTGCGATTGAGTCGACATGAGGGTTAGGGCAGATTTAAGTGAGTTAGGGTTAGGGAGCGGGTGAGGTGAGTGTGCGATAGTGACGGACCTTAGGGTTAGGGTTTGGGTTAAGGTAAGTGGGTAGTTAGTGGTGTGTGCATAGTTTAGTGTAGGGTTAGGTATCAGATTTTAGGTGTATGTGTGTGGATTTCTGTTTGTTTGGTGTGCTTGTGTTGTGTGTATGTGTTTTGGATCAGTGATTTTTTTCCCTGGGAAAAAAATCGCTGATCTGACAGTTCGAGATTGTAAGCTTTCGCTTAAATTAGGTTGATCAATCAGCGTTCGCTTTTTTAAGCATTCGATGATATAATATAGACGCTTTTTATTTATTAATTTTTGCTGTCTTCTTTTGAGCTGATGACATCAGCTCCATCAGCCTGTCGGAATTCTCAAGGGCATGCATGCATTTCTGGCATTTGTTTTGAATGGATCTGCAAGCGTAAAGGAATTTAGGGAAACTAGCTTTGGCCCAGGACACTCGTATTTTGATGATGGATGTATTTCATTTTGCCCCAGGATGCTCATATCACTAGTCGCTCATATTTTGCAGGATCAACAAAGTTATTGGAGGTATCTGAACACTGGCTTGGCTGTATTTTCTTCACTCTTATGATTCTGTGGCTTAATTGTGTGTTTTAGTTTTAGTTTGCAGCACTCGTGATTCTGAACACTACTGGCTTGTGTATTTATTTTGCACTTACTCCAAAGTGTGTGTGTGTGTGTGTGTGTGTGTGTGTGTGTGTGTGTGTGTGTGTGTGTGTTTGTGTGTGTGTAAGTAGACTTTTATGATGGAAATGTTCTGAATTAGCAGTTTTGTCATTATTGTTTCATGCATTTTGTTTCATTGCCTACTGGAAAAATTTTCAAGCAATAAATTTAAAATGAGAACTAACTTAAGTCTAACAAATGTGTTGTATTATACAAGGAATATAATTTAATAAAGTCAGGAAGGTGTATCAAATAACGTGTGTATGTTTCTTGTTTTGTGTGCAAGGGGCCTATGATTTGAAAACAGCCTAAAGGTAATCTTTATCCACCACTGGCCATATGCATTTTCTTTGGATGTGGTGTGGGTTTCAATGCTGTTTCAATGAATGTGAGTTTTAATGTCAAGTCTATTTTCCTTGTGAGTGTGAGACAGTATTATTTTATTTAGCAGATATCTATTAGTGTTTGCGCATTGTGCTATAAAATGTAAAAGTAAAATCCAAATAATCATTGAGAAGAAAAGCAGTACGCACACAATAGTTTATGGTAAATGGGGTGAAATAAATTCTCAAAAAGCCAAACAGTTGCAGAACAAAGTTTAGTTCATAAAACCAAGACTGGATGCAGTATGAAACAAATCAAGTAACACTGACACTGAACAAGTGTTTAAAAAAACAAAGCTTTCAGGTCAAACAAACCCTTCATCAGTGTATAAAATACCAACACATACTAACCATTTTTATATACTATCAAAATCACACAGCCTTAATTATTCAATTAAACAATCAATCCTAGTTAAAAACAATAGCTGCAGAATCACAGAACTCTATTTCAAACACATTTTGTTATACCTTAGTACAGGTTTTAAAGAAACAGTCTGGTTTAAATCTGGTAATACAGCAGCACAAAGATGTATTATCCAATGATATTCCTTCATCTCAAGCTTATTGGTAAGATCTCCCCTCGTATATCCTTACATACTCTATCACCCTAAAAGATAATTTATGTGCATTTCCATATGTACTGATATGCTTAGCCAAGGACTTAGTGTCAATATTTCTTCTTATTTCTGAATGGTGCTCAGTTATTCTTTCCTTCAGTTTTCTGGTAGATTTCCCAACATAAAATGCCTGACATCTATAACAGGTAGCCAGGTATATTATATTCATTGTAACACATGTTGCTAAGCCGGAAAATATATAATTCTTCCTAGTTATAGGGTGTTGAAAAGTATTATTTTTGTTAATGACTTCACAACAGCTACAATTGAAGCAAGGAAAGGTACCTGATTTAGCTGCTGTTACCCCAACTCCCATTCTTGACACATGTCTTTATAACATAATGTCTGCTTTAAACTCTTGACAGTTTCTGTATGAGAAACTGTGTTTCATGCCAACTATGGGACATCATTCAGGTAGAGATGTTAATATACACCAGTTATTATTAATAATTCTTCTTACCTCAGAAGTAGCTTTGTTGAAAGTTGTAACAAAACATAGCTTACCTACATCTAAGTTGGTCTCCTTAGTTATAAAGGGTACTTCCATTGTGCTCATAGAGAAATAAGGTTTAGTACTATCACCCCTACAGCTCAAGACATATTCAATTTCCGTATCTAGGGACCCCCTATTATAGCCCCTCTCCATAAATTCATCTTTCAGTTCCTGCATTTGTTTCTTACATGCTTCTATAAAAGTATTACGTCTACTAATTCTAACAAACTGAGCTTTTGTGACACTTTTAAACACATGTGGTGCATGGATACTGTTTTGATGGATAAATTTATTCTTATGTGTAGGTTTTTTATAAACAGTAGTTTGAATTTCAGTGCCATCAAACAAAATTCTCACATCCAAAAATTAATGCTAGTATCTGAACATGTCATAGAAAAATTTAAAAATTCAGTGCTGTTGTTTAAATAGTTTTAAAAACACATCTAGTTCATCCCTACCATGTCAAACAAAAAATGGGGCAAAATATCCAGGTAATAGGACATTGGAATGGCTGCAGGGGGACTCTGGTGCCATATTTTGGTTGTCTGTTCTTCAGTTTGCGTTTGAAAGTTGGTACCCCACAATTCCATCGGAGTGGGTGAGGTTACATAATTATGTATGCAAATTTTACATTAATCAGCGTACAGATTTGTACCTATTTTTCATGGGCCTTGTCCAGATTTTTGATGTTTCCAGGTTGAGAGGTATGGCCCCATTTATTGTCATTGAGGTATCCCACGAATTCCAGTAATTATTCCTCATCAAATCTCCATACCATCCAACAATCATCAAGGAACCTTCTCCAAATGTCAATCTCATCTAGATAGATGTTGTGTGTGTTATCATATCAAGATCTCCTCCACATATGCCATAAATAGGTCAGCATAAATTGGGGCAAAAGATGCCCCCATTGCTGTACCCTTGACTTGCCAGTAGCATTTGTCCTGATAAAGGAAAGCATTCTTGGTTAGCACATGTTCCGCAAGGCAAATTAGGAAAGTATTAAGGCCTGGAGGATAGAGTTCTGATTTATTGAGCCAGTATTCAAGTGCATCTAATCCCGCCCTGTGTGGAATATTGGTATATGGTGCCGAGACATCCAGAGTGCATAAATAGCCATCCTGGTTCTAGTTACATGTCTAAAACAATTTGGAGAAATTCCGTGGTGTCTTGAATTCTTGAACGTACTCATCTGAGTAGGGGCTGTAGGTATTGCATGAGGAATTGTGAGAGGGGTCCTGCAATTGAGCCCCTGCCTGAAGCAATGGGCCTGCCTGGTGGTGTAAGATCCTCATGTATTTTTGGGAGGAGGTAATTACATTGACTCATAGGATCTGAAATGGTCAAATGATATAAAGTGGTGTTTGAAATAATACCCTCCTCTTTAGCTGACCACAAAAACTGATCAATCTGTTTCATAAATCTAAAGGTAGGATCTAACGGCATACAGGTATAATATTGTCCATTGCTAAGCTGTCTAATTGCTTCTGCATTATATTGCATCCAATTCATCACAACCACAGCTCCACCCTTGTCAGCAGGTAAAATAACCAAATCATTGTTTTTAACCAATTCTTGTAAAGCTTGAGTTTTGATCTTTGAGATTATTAGCTTTACATTGGAATTCCTTTGAATGAAAATGTAAATCCTTTAGAATGGAGGTTTGAAACATTTGTACATTAAGATGTAAAGGGGGTGTAAAATTTGATTTGTGATATTTGAAGCCCCCCTCGTGTTCAGGGCTATTAGATGATTGAGAAAATAAATTTAGGTTAAGCAATCTACAAAATTATATAATATCCTGTGCAAGAGTATCTTCAGAGACAAAGAAGCCAGGTACAAAGTTCAAACCTTTATTCAGTATTTTTATTTGGATATTTGACAGAGGTACAGTAGAAATATTCAACACATTGTTGTTGGTAATTATTTCTGAATTATCAATTTGAGTAGTCCCTCCATGTTTTCCACTATTGGTATGTTTCCTCCCTCCCCTCCTCTTTCTTACCCTAAAGGGGTTTGTGTGTTGCTTCTTTTGGACAATGGGGAGTCTGGGGTGTGCTGTGTGTCAGGGTCAATCACTGATGAGGAATCTTCCCCAGATGTATCATAGCTAAATTAGGTTGTTCTTTTAAGGATCGACCTAGGTCTCTTCCGTTTACCCACCTTCCTGCCATCATTTTCAAACCTAACTTGTTTGTTGAAGTAAAAAAAGTAGCAGCAAAGTCCTACCACAGGGATAAGTGTAGTACCAAAACAAAGCACCACAAAGCCAACAGGTGAAATATAAATCCAGAAAATCAGGTACAACAGCCCAAAGAAGATAGGTGGCATAAATTATTTACTGTGTTAGTGCTTTCATGGCTATCCAAGCTGCTTCCTCAGACACATAAAAATCACAAGCATTACTCCATACACGCATAGGAATATAGAGAAGGTTCAGCATAATTTAGATGTAAAAGAAAAAGAGGCTCTACAAAACCTCATTAATAATACCTCACTTAAGATAAAATCGGCAGACAAAGGTGGACCAGTGGTTGTAATGGATAGGTCCTTTTATAAAGATCAGTTGTTAAATATGTTACAAGACAGAGAAATCTATTCTCTTATTTCTCCCTTCTTTTTGCAAAATATTATTAAAAGGGTCCAGAATACTTTGTATGATTGTTTGTTGGGACAAAATATCACAACTGAACAATCTAATTTTTTTTAAATGTGACAGACCAACTACACCAGTAATCTATGGTATCCCCAAGATTCATAAAGACCTCTATAAACCACCCCTTAGACCAATTGTATCTGGTAGAGGATGGTGTGCAGAGAATTTGTCTATTTTTGTTGATAAACATCTGAGAAATGTATTAAGCACTAATGAATATGTACTAAATGATTCAATGGATTTTCTGACTGATTTATATGCATTTCTAGGACAAAAGAATTGTGATAAATATCTATTAGTAACTTTGGATGTACAATTGTTATTTACTTGTATACCTAATGATAGTGGTATTGAAACTCTAAAAGAATATTTATCCATTAATAGCAAATTTACTGGGTCTT
The DNA here is from genome assembly GCF_019279795.1 of Protopterus annectens. Lineage (NCBI taxonomy): Eukaryota > Metazoa > Chordata > Ceratodontiformes > Protopteridae > Protopterus > Protopterus annectens. Next base: position 29,342,190 of record NC_056751.1, on the reverse strand, counting down.
TTATTGAACTGATTTGTCTATTTATGGAAATTATCTTGGAGAATAACGTCTTCATATTTAATGGGCAATTATACTTGCAACAAAAGGGCATAGCTATCGGCACTTCCAGTGCCAATAGCTACGCCAACATTGTTAGGTTTATTATTAGTACATTCAGAGAGGTCATCTTTTATTCTAGATTTGTAGATGACCCCTTTCTGTTATGGGAAGGTGAAGAACAAACATTATTAAGGTTTCTTGAATTTCTGAATACAAGTACCACTTTTTTGAAATTTACATTGAACTTTTCCAAGGATTCCATTAATTTTCTTGACATAACCATATTTAAAACAATAGAACATCAATTGTCTACAAAAACATATCAGAAAACATGTTATAGGAATAACTATCTGCACAGAAACAGTATACACCCCCCACATATCCATCGCAACATAGTTAGCAATCAAGGCTTGCGAGCATCCAGACTAAATGTAAACGATCTAGATTATATAACTAAAATTGACTTTATACAGACAATGTTTAAACAAAGGGGTTATAGAGCCCAAGAAATAGAAACTGCTGTACAAAATACGTCAAGAACTTGTGACAATAAGGGTAAACCATACTTCTCAGAAAGTTCTTTATTAACAAAACAAATTAAAAAGAAAAATAAAAACTTTTATTTAAGAGTCCCTATGACTTATTCAAGCAATATACATCAAATAGAGGAAGTAATAAGGAATAATTGGTTGATTTTAGCAGTAGACAGGAATGTGCTTTCAATAGTGGGGAATAAACCTAGGTATATGTATAAAAATAAAAAGAATTTAAAAAGGGTATTATGTTATTCAAAGTCTGTGATGCATAATACCAGTGCTAACACTATAAATGGTACAGTCCCTTGCTCAAAATGTAACTGGTGCAAATACATAGATTGTACTGATGGGTTTAAGCACCCTGATACTCGCAGGTTTATAAAAACTTATACCCGAGCTGACTGTGATACTACACACCTAGTCTACGTAGCTGTATGCCAGTGCTGTTGTAGCCTTTATCTTGGTAAGATGGATCGTAGATTTAGAGATAGGATCCGTGAACATATCTATAGTATTAATAACTCTATACAAAGTAATGCACTTGCTAAACATGTCCTACTGCACGGTACTGAACATAACTTTAAATTTAAAGCACTACAAGTTGCATATGAAGATATGCGTGGGGGGATATAGGAAATTATGTTGAAAATTTGGAATTAAAATGGATTATAAGAATGAGAGCTAATACTGGAAAGGGGTTAAATGACAAGATCTGTATAAAACCTGTTCCGAAGAACAGGATTTTTAGATAGTATTTATAGGTTCTTTATATATATATATATATATATATATATATATATATATATATATATATATATATATATATATATATATATGTATATATACATTCATTCTATATAGATGTACATAAAGTGCATATTTTTATTTTCTAGATGATGTGTCTTTAAATGTCTTTTAATTCATGGCTTAATTACTAAATTAATTGTACCCCGGATTTACTAATCTTCCATGCAGGACTAATCTGCACGGAAACGCTAGTTTAAGATGAGGATGGTATCACGCCATGCATATTAATGAAGGCACGCTGCCTGAACTCCTAATGCAGGGGGTGTGTCTGAAAACAGAGTTCTCATAATAAACATGCCCCTACAAAGTAGAACAGAGAATGTGTAAATAAATGAGTGAGACCACTCATAGGTGTCCTCATATCCCAACCAACAGTCCCCATGTGTTCAACAGCAACAGTACTTTTAAATAAAACAAAGAAACCTTTTTATTTATTTTTTTTAAAACCCCGAATACAGCTAACCGTAGGTGCGTGGGTGTGCCCATCGCTTAGCTACGGTTAAAGCAGCTGAAAAGGATAAAAAGGAATATATATGCAAATGAAGCAGCACAGCGATAGTGTAATGGTTAGAGCACCCACCTAATGAACAGGCATTCCCGGTTCGAGTCCCACTGCAGTACATATCATTTTCCATGTGAAATCTGTATATGAACATATTTTTACATCTGTTTGCCATATATCCTACATAATAACATTGAAATGTGAACTGGAGTACTGCATTAAATGCACATGTGAAGTGTCAGTGTCATAATGAATAAGGCACTAGTAAGCAGGTTTAAGCACAAATAAGCAGTAGTAAGCATGTTTAAGTGAGTTTGCACAAAGGTAAGCATTGCCTACAAAGATTAAGCAAAGTAGAAGCAAACTGAGTGTAAGAAACTGTAACCAGAGGTTAGCAGTGCTTACCATCACGCAAACCCGCTTACAACTGCTTTAAAGTGCCTTAATCACTCTGTATCCAACGACCCATGTTCTGCCCAGCAACAAAATAAACTGCCTCTGCAAGGCTCAAACTCAGGACCCTGTATACAATAGTCACAGAAGTTAACCACTAAACCGTCATAGCAATAGATATGAATGAGATATCAGCAAACTAATCCTCACCACAAGAAAATCAAACCAAGCATGTGTACTGAATCTATATACAGTGTGAAGTGGTATAACCTTCTACATAACATAAATATGTGAACTGGAGTACTGCAGTAAGCATAAATTTGAGTTGTGATTGTAATAAAGTGTAGAAGTCCCCAGGTCTCCATGCAGTGTATGTACACATGAATCACGGATACCAGACACATATATAACCTGTAATGAAGAATAAATCATTGCCAAATGGCAAATATAGTGCTAATTAACTATTAAGCAATGCTAACCGCAGCACAGCTCAAGTTAGTAAGTGTAATCAATGTGTAGGGGAGCCAAATCAATCTGCCTAGTGGTATACCTCTTTAAGCAGTGCCAACCTTATGTAGGCAGGTGGGCCCATAGCTTAGCCTTTTCAAAGCTGACCAGTCATGGGAAAGTGTGGGAAATAGGCCGTATTTAAACCCTACAGGTGGGAATACTTCTCATAACTGGTTGCAGCTTCCTACTGCAGGCAGAATGGCTGGTGTGGATGATGGCACCCGATTTAGAGCACAGCGCTGGGGCATCCAGGAGTCAAAAATCATGGTATGGCTCCTGGTAAAACACCATGATCAGAGACTACTTCAGGGCCAGTACCAGGGCTTGCAGTATAAAATGGATGTCTGGTACAGTCTCACTCGAGACCTCACCAGTGCCACAGGTATCCCCTGGACTGGTGAGCAGGTCAGGCACCACCATGCTGATCTGAAGTGGCGGAGGGGGGATGTACTGGAACAGTAGATCCAGGAGTCTTGGCAGATGCCTAATGCCCCAGTACTAAATACTCATTCTACTCAGTAGTGAATAATTGCCTAGCTTGTGTATACTATGGATAGGTATGGCTAAATATCACTGCATTTCTCTGATAGTTGCAGATGAGCGGGCTGCGAACCAGCAAGCCCATGATGCTGGGCTGCAAAGGCTGTGATGCGAGGCAGGTTAGTAATCAGTCTGCATGTACTGTCATAACAAATAAATATAAGAGCCTTAGAAAGTGTTGTACCAGTAGAAATAAATGTGTAATAGTCTGTGAATAAAGGTATAACCCCTGGATTGCTTCTGTTTACTCTTCTCTCATATGTTGGCAATCTGTTCCATACTATAAATAGTACTGTTGTATCTTAAGCAGTGTCACCCACACTGTGATATTCAGATAAAATGGGTATGAAGTCCTGCATAACAATGTTGGAAGTGCCAAGAGGTCAGTCATATCGTACAAGTTATGGAGACTTAGAAAACAGTTGAAAGCTTTACATCAATTCTCTGATAGCACAGTGTACTGTGATGTTAGGTATAATTTTTTTGTCACACACAGCAGGGATTTGAATCCTTGGAGTGCTACTAAGTTGTATGCATAATCATACTCCACAACTGTACAGATTCTGTTACAATGTTCAGATAGAAAGCTGTATGCATAATTACACCCAGCTGTACATAATTTGCTAGAATGTTCAAATTGTAAGTTGTATGCATATTCATATCCTACAACTGTTCCAATCTGTCCAGCATGTCCAGATAAATGGCCCATATCACCAGCATGGTACCCTGTTCCCCTGAAAATTCAGTGTGATGATCCAAGAAATGTAGGCAGCTGTCAATGACATATAACTGATAGTCAAACATGTACATAGTCAGAGAATGCATATGAAAACAAACCTGTCATTCTAGAACCTCACCCAAAGTGTATGATGGCAATTCTCAACATATGTTGCATTAACACCTGCAGCTTGTCACACCTGTATGTAAGACACAAGTCACGTATATAATAATCTATAAACATACCAGTGTACAATATAAGGCCATTGGGTAGTGTAATAATACATGTAAGGGAAAGATCACTGCAGTGACTAAGAATGTTGTGAAAATTATAAGGCTATATTAGTTGTTAATTGAACTCTCTCTCTCACCCCTACCATATGTGCATAATAACCCAATGACACTCCTCAACTGGTATGTGTACACTCCAAACTTTTGTTGGGACATATGTCTTAATGGTTTATAAATATTCACATTTGTTTCTATGCATGTGCCATGTTAAAATACACCCATATTGGTGGCCTGTTGCCATCAATGAAACCTGTATGCTCCTGTAATGGTCACTGTTGTTCCATATATGCATGTGTTCAGCTTGATCTGCAACTGTGTTAAATCTGGTATTTTCAGTTAATGGGAATACCGATGCATGCTGTTATAGCTAATCCTGAATACTGTTGACTTTACTAATCCATGTCTGCCATAAACCTGCGACAACACAGCTCATATGGGAAGGCCGGTCCCAGCAGATCCACCTGTCCCACCTCATCTGGCCATGGCACCGGACTCCAGCACATCTGGGGCCCAGCCTGGGAACTCCTCCTCCATGGGCTTTGTGCCACCTTCAGGTGGAACCACTGTAGGGGATGGGGCTCACCCCCCCTCTGAGCAGGAGCGGAGGGGAAACTGTCACCTGTCAACAGGTCTGGGCCGTGGTGCATAGGGAGCTCGATCTGGAGTATTGAGAGTGGCTACGCCAGCTTGAGGGCCGAGTGGCGCTATTAGAGGGTGAGCCTGCCTCTCCTACACAGCCCCAGCACAGCCTCTTTCAGGGCTGTGAAGGTGCAGTGGTGACTGCTGGTTGGGGACTTCAGTCCCACTGTTTCCAGTTGGGTGGTCATGGGCTTGCGATTTCCAAACACCCCTCCCCGTCCAAGGTGTTTACCTCCACATGTGTCATATACCAGCCCTGTATGCACCTTGTGTGTCTTGCCTGTGAACCTACCCAACCTACCTCCCCAAATATACCTACTACCCCTCCCCAACATTCCACTCTCACCTGAAAAAAAGGGCAATCTGTTCCCACAAAAATATCTCGCCCCATACATAGCTGTCCATTTTGCACACATGTCCACTGGACACATGTAGTCTGGTCTAATTGGCATCACAATGAATATATGTTGTCCTCACCCCTCTCCTAGGGGTTTGAGGGTCCAAATGTACCTGCAAATTTAGTGTATATGCACAGCTGTTGCTGTAGAAGAAATAGGCAGCTATGGACCTTTCCTATACTCTTCCTGCACATGCCTAGCTATTTTCCCTATTTTTTTTTCCCTCTTTGTGCCCCGTTTTTTCACCACTTTCCTATCAACCCCTTTTTCTTTTCTTTTAAAGAAATTAGCATGGGGTAAGTGCCAGTAAGCACTTTTAAGCAGCAGTAAGTGGGTTTACGTGGGTTTGCGCGGGGGTAAGCTATGCCTATACAGGTTGAGAAATTCGAAGCTAACTGACTGTAAAAAAACATAAGCAGAGGTTGGCAGTGCTTACCGTCGCACAAACTCACACAAACCACTTACAACTGCTTAAAAGTGCCTTAATAACTCTGTAGCCAACGTACCTTGTTCTGCCCAGCAACAAAATAAACTGCCTCTCCAAGGCTCGAACCTAGGACACTGCACTGCATACACAAAGTGATTTAGCACTAAACCATTGGCAGATATACATGACCTGATGTTTTAACAAACATATCATCCAGCACAATCAGTCAATGGTACAGGAAATGTATTACTATCATACCACACAACCTGTTAATGCAAGAGGTCTGGACAAAATATGCCACACTGTGGGTACACATAGGGATATATGTCAACTAATGCTCTAATACATTTAAAATGTTGTTAGTTACACAGTTATATGCATTAGAACACATATGTAGAAGGAGATGAAGTCTGAAACACAAACGTGTTCGCACTAGTTACTGACTTCAATGCTGCGATCATCCATGACAATTGCCAAGTGAATGAGGAACAGGCCAAAATATGAGCCGAACATGCATGGAAATATGGACAGATATATATCTGTAAATGTAGACAGATAGACAGCTATATGTAGACATATATATTTATGCATGAGTCACAAATAATCATATAACAAATCAATTGTATACAGTAGCCATACATATGTAGAAGTAGTGTGGAAGTACAGAGTGCAAAGTATATCCCTCAGCCACAAGCCCTTTAACTGCCACCTGTGAAATGTGTAGTGTGGCAACCATTCCCACAAATGAGAATACTGACATTAAACATATACCTACCCACAATTCAAAGGACATGACATGACACATAGGTATGCATACACAAATAACCTTTATTTGTGTACTATACAATAATATATGCCAGTACTTACACCACATAAGGTTTGAAATATGTAATCAGTGATGAATGCAAGGCCAACACAAAACAGTAGATGCAAGGAATGTGTATATATACCATACTATGCTATCCAGGCCAAGGCCTTCAATTAGTACAACAGTAGAAACAGGATTTGCCTTCAAGATATGTAACAATCAACAATTACAGATGTAGTTCAGCAGCCTCCAATTACACCCTGTAGTCAAGCCCTAGGGGGGAAAGTAGCACTTGTGTTAATGTCACAGTATCTTGTACATAACATTACGTAACCTAACATCTCACTATCACACTGAATGACCCTTGTCTTAACAGTTATATCTCTGAAAAGGTGCCATAGCCTAGGTTAATGGCATAGAACCCCCCCCCCCATAAAAGGCTGTACAAGGGCAAGGAACACTGTGTACCACACACTTATCTCTGGAATGTACAAGGGCACATATGTGTTCTCCAGCTGTTTCCCCCATATATATGGACATGGCCCAACAGTTGGTGTGGGAGTCCATGACGTGACTGGGATGATAGCAGTAATGCTAGTGGTAAATAATGATAGGCCATTACCTAACAACCCTTTCTGTATGACAGCAGGACAAAGGCTGGCATATATGTGGAGGACAGAGGTGGGAACATAGGGCCATATTTGCATTATTGCTGTTACACAACCTAGAAATTGCTGGTGTTACAGGATTTGTTGCAGCATAACCTTATGCAGGAATATGACATTGAAATACAAATGGATGTAGCCATGTACTGATAGCACTCAACAGACAGAATGCCACAGATATATCTGGGACAATACCTGTGTGGTGCACAGACAAAACCTAACAGCCAATCCCCCTGGTATCATATGGATAGGCCCACAGTTGAGAGCTATGCAGACAGATGACATTCCATGAAAAAGTACCATGTACACAGAAACCCTGTAAGAACAGCAAGATACAATCCACACAACAACACTACTCAAGCTGTCTGTAGGTCTGGAACCTTACTCAAATGTGAATTTGGCCTGTGTCTGCAGGTTCTGCTGTAAGAGGTATTGCTACCTGCTGTCTGTAACACTGATGTCCACACACAGGAAGGATGTCATCCATACTGGAAAGGTGAAGGGACAATGCCCACAGTCAGCAATTTATAGTACAGGGTTGCCATGACAGTGGTTATCTGAAGTACTACACAGCAGGCTGCATGCAATTAGTAACTGGTGGACACTGACTGGTGCAGAGGCCACCACCTGATCATGTGCAATACCAACAATAGCATGCTACAACCTATTCAAACCAGCTCAATCACTCTACTGGAGAGACTGAGAGAGAGAGAGAGAGAGAGAGAGAGAGAGAGAGAGAGAGAGAGAGAAAAGAAAAAAGAAAAAAAAAACTTTAATAAAAGTGACAAAGCTCAGGGTTGTGTTACACTGGAAAAAACATAACAGGTATTTGAAACAGATATGCATTTGCTTGCATGTAGTATATGGCATAGAAAAATAGGATGCATAATGTGAAAGGATGTATATGTGTCATCAGTACTTGTTCCTGTAATGATGTTCTGCTCAACAACTGCACTTGTGTTAATGTCACAGTATCTTGTACATAACATTGCTTAACCTAACATCTCACTATCACACTGAATGACCCTTGTCTTAACAGTTATATCTCTGAAAAGGTGTCATAGCCTAGGTTAATGACATTGAACCCCTCCCCCCCATAAAAGGCTGTACAAGGGCAAGGAACACTGTGTACCACACACTTATCTCTGGAATGTACAAGGGCACATATGTGTTCTCCAGCTGTTTCCCCCATATATATGGACTTAGCCCAACAGTTGGTGTGGAAGTCCATGATGTGACTGGGATGATAGCAGTAATGCTAGTGGTAAATAATGATAGGCCATTACCTAACAACCCCTTTCTGTATGACAGCAGGACAAAGGCTGGCATATATGTGGAGGACAGAGGTGGGAACATAGGGCCATATTTGCATTATTGCTGTTACACAACCTAGAAATTGCTGGTGTTACAGGATTTGTTGCAGCATAACCTTATGCAGGAATATGACATTGAAATACAAATGGATGTAGCCATGTACTGATAGCACTCAACAGACAGAATGCCAAAGATATATCTGGGACAATACCTGTGTGGTGCACAGACAAAACCTAACAGCCAATTCCCCTGGTATCATATGGATAGGCCCACAGTTGAGAGCTATGCAGACAGATGACATTCCATGAAAAAGTACCATGTACACAGAAACCCTGTAAGAACAGCAAGATACAATCCACACAACAACACTACTCAAGCTGTCTGTAGGTCTGGAACCTTACTCAAATGTGAATTTGGCCTGTGTCTGCAGGTTCTGCTGTAAGAGGTATTGCTACCTGCTGTCTGTAACACTGATATCCACACACAGGAAGGATGTCATCCATACTGGAAAGGTGAAGGGACAATGCCCACAGTCAGCAATTTATAGTACAGGGTTGCCATGACAGTGGTTATCTGAAGTACTACACAGCAGGCTGCATGCAATTAGTAACTGGTGGACACTGACTGGTGCAGAGGCCACCACCTGATCATGTGCAATACCAACAATCGCATGCTACAACCTATTCAAACCAGCTCAATCACTCTACTGGAGAGAATGAGAGAGAGAGAGAGAGAGAGAGCAAGAGAGAGAGAGAGAGAGAGAGAGAGAGAGAGAGAGAGAGAAAAAAAACTTTAATAAAAGTGACAAAGCTCAGGGTTGTGTTACACTGGAAAAAACATAACAGGTATTTGAAACAGATATCCATTTGCTTGCATGTAGTATATGGCATAGAAAAATAGGATGCATAATGTGAAAGGATGTATATGTGTCATCAGTACTTGTTCCTGTAATGATGTTCTGCTCAACATAGTGAAGAACTTCTCTAAAGCAAACTTCACACTACTCAAGACTGGTGTGGTATCCTTCAAGGCCCCTGAGCCAGTGGAAACCACAACCCAAGCTGCGGAAGCCCTTACAAATGCCTTCTATGAACACCTCCAGGACTGCATGGATCAGGCAATCCCAAATAAAACCAAGACTCTTTCCACAAAGGGCAAACGTCCAGTCTGGTGGACCCCAGCCATTAACAAACTTTACAATAAGAGGAGAAAGCTATTACATGATAGAACAAAATCCATAAAAGGGAAGTCACCCTGATCATTATTAGTAAAAAATACGAGCACTCATAAAATCAACTAAGGCCAATTTTGAGAGAAAATTGCCATGGATTCAAAGGACAATCATAAGGCCTTTTTCAGCTATGTTAGGAACCTGGGTGGAAACTCCCAGATATGCTCAGAATTAGTCCAAAATGATACAAAAATCACTGAACCCACAGACATTGCCAACATACTGGCAGACAGGTTCAGTGCAAACTTCACCCCTCTCCCCTAAAGGAGAGATAACTATCCCAGCCGAGTGTAGCCTCCCGGACATCTCAAATGCAGGTGAAAGCTGCTCTCTAAAGCTAAAAACACAGCATCAATGGGACGGATGGTGTCCCGCTGTGTGCTACACGAGCTAAATGAGGAATTAAACCCGCATAAGGCAGCTGTTTAATCTCAGCCTTACCACAGGATACGTGCCCAAGGAGTGGCGACGGCAACTGTGGTCCCACTCCACAAAGGCGGCACCTACGGACCCTGGTAATTACCCCATAAGCTTAACAAGTCTAGTCTGCAAAGCTATGGAGAGGATCATAATGGAGCTCATAAACAAAGATATAGGGGACTTGCAGACATTGGACCCGACACAGTTTGGCTTTGTCAAGGGAAGATCATGCCTTTTGAACTTGGTCGACTTCTTCGAAACAGTCACCAAGGCCATTGATGAGGGAAAGGCAGTCCATACAGCCTACCTTGACCTTGCAAAGGCTTTCGACACAATACCCCACTCAGGTATTGTAGAAAAACTTACCAGCTTAAATGTAAACCCATATGTCACAAGATGGGTTGCAAACTGGCTTAAGGACAGAACCCACAGGGTTAGAGTTGCTGGCGCAGTGTCAGACTCCAAGCCAGTCACAAGTGGTGTCCCACAGGGCTCGGTCCTTGGCCCCCTATTGTTTGGCATCTACTTCTCAGAAGTACAGGCCAACATGGGAGGACTTTGGCTGACAAAGTTTGCAGACGACTGCAAACTGGGCGCCATAGTGGAAAGTGCATCGGACACGGATATCCTTCAGATGGGACTCACGGAAACAAATAGCTGGTGCCAGAGCCATGGCCTGAAGTTAAACGCCAAAAAATGTATAGTCATACCCTTCGGGAAAAACAAGGTAACCCCAAGCTACCATATAGGTGGCAATCCACTAAGCACAGAAGAGGTTATCAGGGACCTGGGGACCCAGGTTGACAGTGGCCTTTCTTTGACACTCACGTTGCTAAAGTGGTTAGAAAGACCTTCTACATTGCCCACCTGATCATGAAGGATTCACATCCAGATCTAGTGAGGTCATTGTTCCCTGTACTCTTCACTTATCAGACCAATGATCGAGTACAATGCCCCATTCGGGATGTATCTCACCCGACATCTGCAGCAATTGGAGAGACCCCAAAAGTTCCTCACCAAAAGGATAAAGGGACTCCAAAATCTGTCATATGCTGCCAGATTGAAGAAACTCCAGCTCTATTCAGTCATACCGTCTGCTCAGAGGTGACATGTGCCTGACATACAAGGCCATGTCCAACCCGAATTAATGGACATGCTCCACCTAAAAAATCCAAATCCACCAAAACCACTAGAGCAAGCGACTTAAACCTTAGCACGGATATAAATAGGACGTGCTGGAGGGATAGATTTATCACTCAGAGACTCCCTATGCTGTGGAATAAAATCCCGGTCCATGTGAGGCAGAGCACCTCGCTGACTCTGTTCAAGAGAAATCTAGACCTGTGGATGGGAGATTGTAGGTTTACCCCGGGAATCATCTCTGTGTCACTGCTGGACAGAGGCACAACAATCTAATGGGCACAGTATTTTTTCATATAAGGGGTGGCGTAAGCCACAAAAATTTGGGCTAGGCTTATAAATGCCTTAGGGCAGATAGCCTAGTATAAACCTATGAACCTATGAACCTATGAACCTATGGACAATAGTGTCAGTCCCTGTGGGCAGTGGAACATACCTGTCAACTGTGCAGATCAGCAGTGAATGGCAAAGATGTGACTCATGATATCTGTGTTCTGTAAATTACTGTGGCCAGCAGCTGGTGGGGGTATTAATACTGCTGTGATAGACACATGGGTGTGAGACCACACCACCTGCAGGATTGTCATGTTAAAGTGTAGCATAGCATGTCCAACTGACATAGCAGTATAATATGCTTATCTAAATTCTGTCACCATATATACCCCCCTAATGTTAGTCTGTGTTCACATGTGACACCTGTCTGTGTTGCAGCAAGGCAGAACAGTTCAGCTGTGACATAAAGAGAGTTACAAGAGTGTGGACCAGATACATATATGTGTGATACATATTCACAGCTGTGTATGTCTACAGAACCTCGGAAATTATACATATATATATATATAGGTATATAAACAACATATAATGATATCTACACATATATGCACATATGTATATATATATATATATATATATATATATATATATATATATATATATATATATATATATATACATACATATATATATATATATATATATATATATATATATATATATATATATATTTACGGCAATACATGTCCCCTGCCATGACATGTGTGAGAGAACATCACACATCAATACACAACATACTTACACACCAGTACATGGCTGCAAAATGGAGTGTGGAGTGTGGTGTGTAACCCATGTTGGGAACACATTGCAATTGTTTGAGAAAGTGGTTGACAAGGTTGGGTGACAAACAGGACAGCATACAGGGCTGAGATGTGACACACATGGTGGTTAAACACTGTGGATGTGTAGTTACATTTGGAATGTGGAGGCCATTGAGCCCCCATATGGGAACAAAGGGAACATGGTGCCCACCCATGGACAGTCACAACAGCATCTACATGGTCCTAAAGGTGCCTGGGGTGTGGGCTGAGTAGGAGAAACATGCATGTCGAACCTTGTGTATGTGTACTGCATGCCTCCAGGTGATGTAGCACATACCCCATGTCTCTGTAGATCTCCCTATGCACAAGACCTGGACCTAACTGGGTAATAGACATATGTCTGTGTGTGCCCCATGGGGGGCACACCATCCCCTGAGGTGGTTCCCCATGAAGGTAGTGCTGGAACAGTAGATAATGAGGTTCCATGGTGGGTCACGGATGGGATGTGGACTGGTAACATGTGCACATTAGGTGGGAGTGGTGTTCCTACTGGCAAATAACCCCTACACATACTGGTGTGTAACTGTCATGGAACATATGTGGGTTGTAATAGTCCACACATTCCCAGAACATGTCCAACAGCATACATAGATATCCTCAATAACACAAAATGGCAGATGTGTAGCGGTCACATAGCAGGCATACCACATGCATATATTGGAACACAGTGGCACTGACAATGGCATGCAGGTGAAATATTCTGTAACAGCCCAGCAACTATAGTGTCCCCACAGGGAGCATGTCTATAAACACATAACAGAAAGTGTTGTACAATACAATATGTGACCCAATGGTACATATACTGGAGACAAACCACTTGCATTGTGTGAACATTAAGTTGGAGCTGATATGGTGGCAGGAGACTGATATGTGTATTGTATTATGGTAAACATGCCATACGAGTTGCTCAGACATATTTCCATCATTATGTCTTTCAGGGAGTATGGCGCATCCGAGGAATCCTGCCTACAGTGCCGCTGAGAATGACATAATACTCACCAGCATCATCCAGAACTACCAGCTGCTGTTCTCATGGACAAGCCAGGACCAGCATGAGTGAAGAGCCATGTGGAATGATGTGGTTCTTAGGGTGAATGAGGTGGTGATGCACAGCCATACATATGAGCAGGTCTGCCATCATTGTAGTGACCTGCTCTGCCATGTATGTCGCCGCGCCACTACTGTGCGGGGTGACCACCTTGCAACAGGGGAGGACCATAACACCCACTCCCCCACCAGAGTGGAGGAGCTGCTCATGAGCCTGGTAGCACCTGCCCGGCCACAAGAGCTACAGACATATACAGTCAGGTGGGTGCTAAACACACACCAGACATAGAGCATGCAGATAAGGTTCCAGGGCATATCAGTAGACTACTGTTGTGTATTTATCTGTACAGGTAGATCATGCATATGTGAGATGTGGAGTCTGTTGCTGTGCAGTACTGATAAGCAGTAATGCATAATCTGTAGTATTGTGGACTTCAGCTGTTGTTTTACTGCAATATTGCAGCCACCCTGTAGCAATGTCACAGCTGTGGCCACAGACATCAACTCTATATCATCCCAATGTAGGTAGGTACCTCTGGGATACCAGCAAGGCAGCAGCCGGATGCGGGTGAGTGTGGTTTAAGGTTATGCTTAGCAATTCACTATGCATGTCATAGTTAAGGTGTAGGCCATGTACACATCTAACACACCTACCCATAGTGCATGCTATACATGTTCACTGACAGAGCACACACCTCACTAATGGGATTACCAGCCTCAAACACATATAATACACAGACTGTGGCTACACTCCAGTGCACATTGCCCAGGCACAGCTGACATCTGCCTAACATACACAGCTATGTCATACACAGAGCAGTTGAACATGCTACACATAAAGACATCCCACTCCCTCTGCAAACACACACTCCAGGGTCCTAAATCTCATCAACACATTACATAGAACATACTGGAGGGATAGGGCCCTGTCCTGGGGAATTCCCACACTCTGGAATGGATTACCCATTCATGTCAGGCAATGCTATTCATTGGCCCTCTTTACAAAAACACTTGACAACTGGATGGGAAATGGGAAATTCACCCTGGGTAGTATGTCTGTGCCACAGCCTGACAGGGGCACAGGGGAATAACATTAGTGGATGGTGCATGGCTAGGAACCCCTGTGGCTAGGCTTATGTAGGCACCAGGACCAATAGACCAGTACTCACCTATGAACCTATGTGTACCACAGGCAACATCAGCCAGGGCTCAATAATGGTCAATAACGGTCTCTACACTCACCATAGGTACAGTACATTGTGTCTGTGGTTGGTCTAATGGTAGTCTACCACTCATACATGCACCACTGATGATGACATCTTTGAATACACATCAAGCATTCACTAAACATGTGTCCACATGTAATCCAGAAACACACAGAAGCTGTGAGCAGCAGAAACACAACTGACACACAGATACACATCCTGCAATGGTGTGTACACCTGTGAGGTATGGTGCACAGTGCAGGCCAGGGTGCTGAACAGATGCACAGCAATGCTGTGGACATGGGTGCAGTGTGTTCCAGGGGAAGGGCCATCACCTACTAACAGAAGCCATGCATCACAGCCATGTATAATGTTGGTAACGAGGATTGACTACAGTTGCACTGCATGTTGTTGAGCACCACATGTCCTGCATGCTGACATGTGTGCAATTACAGGTTTGTGTGTGATACTGTACTGCACCATCACCTGCTAGTGTGCATGTTATGGGGGTGCTGGAGTTGTCTGTAGGTGCTGTCTGGTGGAGTGTATGGGTTGCCATGTATGCCGACTGCATGTGTGTATGTCTGTGTGTGTGGCCATATCTGCACACACACGTGTGTGCGTGTGTGTGTGTATGTGTGTGTGTGTGTGTGTGTGTGTGTGTGTGTGTGTGTGTGTGTGTGTGTGTGTGTGTGTGTCTGTGTGTGTGTGTATGTACTGTTTAGCAGTGATCTACAGGTCTACAGTCTGTTCCCTGTTTTCCCCTGACAGGTGGTGAGGTGGGGCTGGGTCCCTCCCGCAGGGAATCTGATGTCACTGATATAGACAGTGACCATGAGGATAGGTGTATTGAGGCACAGGCAAGATTGTCAGGGGCTGCCGCTGGGCCACCAATTGACATCCCACATGTATCCACCCCATTCACACACACCGTCACACTGCCTCTACATACCTCATCACCATTGGCCTTAGCTGAGGGACAGTATACGGTTGACATTGGCCAGGACAGTGTGGAATCTATGGCATGTGTGTCAGGACACAGCAGCCATAGCCAGATGTCTGGCAGGGTATCACATAGGCAGATGTTCAGGGGTGCTTGTCGGAGCACTACTGGTCATCATGCCCCTGGCAGATGTGCCACATCCATATCAACCTCATGCATGTTCCAGGATGTCATGGAGGCACAGGCATGAATGGAACGGTACACCAGGCAGGGTCTAAGGGCACAAAGGGCTCATCACACCTCTGTAACTGACAGCATCCGTGACCTAGCAGGTGCCATCCATAATTACACCTAGGTCATGGATAGACAGTGGGGTGAGATATTGGATCTCATCCACAATGTCATGTCCATGCATCAGGACAGGGCAGGACGGTTGTGATGGCCACGTGGACATATGCCAACAACACCAGCAGCTGGAGGTCACTGTGGACATCCCATCATTCACAGCTGCTCCTGTAGTGGCAGTACCAGCACTGTGGGGGGGGTGCTGTCCACAGACCGTCATAGCAGACCACATGCACGTGGCCCTGGCCAGTCCCAGGAGGGACCTGGATCCAGTGGACGTCTGTCAACCTTGGTGGACAGTACTCGATCTGGCTTTGTACATGATACTGCCTATAGCACCCCTGCCAGGCACAGGTCCCGTGTCCATGGCCGGAGATGGTGAACTGCAAACCCTGCCAGGTACAGTCTGCAGGTGTCTCACAAATCCCTGTATAGGGTAGCCTCATGGTGAAACTGTGTCCATGCAGACACACACACATAAACAACCAACCTAGAGCAACCACATACCTGCACACATGACATCAACATTGGCCCATAACAGTACTCATCCCCCTCACACACACACATGTTGTCAATTGTATGGTTCAGCCTAGGCCTCTGGCAAACCAACAACACACCATGTGCATATGATAATACCTGTGCCACTCCCTGACATCCATAACATTGATGCAGGGACAGGCTAACATGGTGCTAATGCACAGGGTGACTGTATAACAGTGTAGCAATGGAATGCTGTGTAGCATGTTGTCAGAAGTAAAGTGAAATGCTAATATCTTGGAAGGTGTAGCTGTGCAGCCATGATGCATAATAGCTGTAATTAACAATGTTGTATTGTTGTCACCATTATCTATTCTGATTGTGTTGTGTTTGTCCATGTGCCACATGACTGATGGGTGTAGTGGTGTCAGCAGGCCTTCTACAGTGGACACCAGTAGGTGTAGTGGGTGGTACACATGACATGGCTGGGTACAACACACAGAGCCTTTGGTTTGGATGCAGTACAGGTACACGACTGTACACATGGAGGTATGTTGCCGTGCAGGTAGCACATCTGTGGCACATGTAATCCCACCAAGACAAGATAGGCACAACCACACATTGCAATATATGCAGTATGCAATGTGGATGACATTGAACATGCTAACAGCAGGGTGTATGTCCCTTTCCCCACGTTACTGTGTTCCTCACCTCAGTAACATGTGTGTGCCAATGCCAGTGTCATAGTCCTACCCTTAGGAGGGTGTGAGGCGCTCAACTACTGTGAATGGTGTAAACAACAACTAACAACCTGATTATATACACTGTACGGTATTACAGACAGCTATGTGGGGCGATAGATGCAACAGTAACTGCAATAATGGCAGATGTGTCCACAACAGCCACACCCAGTGAGTTATAGCAACCCCAATAGTGCTGCACACCTCTACAGTGTGGAGGAGGGCATTAACACATCTATGAACTGTGAAGGACTGTATGCCCACAGGATGACACCTGTGGAATGTTAGCATTTGCCAAAAAGTCCTGATGGAAACATATTCTGTGAACGGAGGTAAATCCCTTAACAACTACACACATTCCTACATGTGGGATGGTGTACAAAAGCCTGCTATTATTGACATAGGCATTGTGCACCTCCTAACCATCATCTAAACCTGTCATGATTGGGCCAAAGAAGGTATACCAGGTTCAGGTTGTATTCCCTGCCTTTGACAAGTCCAACATTGGCAGGGTCTCGTGTGTTAAGATTACCAGTGGCATTGGCCATGGGTTCATTGTTGATATGTTCCATGTCCCTGCAGACCAGGGCCATCAGGATACTGGGTAGTAGTTCCCTGCTGACATGATGGATTTGTGGTCGTCCTTGCCAACATTGGTGAATCGATTGACAGGTGTAGGCCTATTGGATCATATGAGGGATCCCAGCTACTTACTGCACCTGTCCAGGGGGTTCCTCCAAGCATGACACTTCACTTGACTGTACTGCATGATATGTTAGTAAAGCCAGCCTGACATCCTACAGGTGGGATGGAGAACTGTTAACATGTACTGCCCTTGTTGTGTAGGGTACTGGTTATGGGATCTGCTAAGGTTGGTAGTGTATTGCAGGCCAGATGTGTTTGGCTGCGGGGGGGGTACCTATCCATGCCAGATGTATGTTGTTTGGGTCTCTCAAACCCAATTAATGGTGCATGTGGACATATATGTTGTGGTTACATTCCCAGTTTCATCTACAGATGTATGTCCATATATACCTATATAGATATATATATGTTTACCTTTGAAAGGGAGACAGTCATTTTTTTGACTGGCCCTTTCTGCAAACCAAAAGGACCCATCCGTAATTTCTAATTGCACCACAGTTCAAAACACAGCAAATCTAAAGGCAGCTTTTCTGACTCTCGAACTGCAAGTTGGAATACATATCGTAATGCAGGGGGGCATGGCCCCCTGCACCCCCATCTGGGTGGCTAGGCCCCCCACAACCCCCTACTGTGATATACTAACTCTGAGTTCACACTACAGTGGGGATAGGCAAATATTCCCCATTCCCACTATAGTGCCATCCGCACCCAAATTGCCAAATCTGTAATGAACGAATGCATAGTGACATTCTCTCATTGCACATTCGATGCATTTATTGTAAGATTGTGCAATGTTGAGAACATACTTTTGGCCTTCCATCTTTCGGAGACATGAATTTCTCCCTTTGAAAGGTGAACCGCATATATGCTTACATATATGCATTTTTAGTGCTGTACATATGTGGACATATGGATGTATACATATATATCTATAGATGTATTCATATCTATGTATATATGTACATATTGGCATATATATATATATATATATATATATATATATATATATATATATATATATATATATATATACAGAGAGAGAGAGAGATGTATATATTTCCATAGCTATATCTACATATATAGATATGTTATATCCATTTAAAGATGAATATATATACACACACAAATACATCTACATGGTGGAATACATTCCCTGTAGTGTTGTATACCTGGGCTGGATGATACGTATGTGACAACATCATGATTATGCATATCTGCCTTGGCTTAGTGGTAAATCACTTTGTGTATGGTGTGCAGGGTCCTGGTTTTGAGCCTTGCAAGAGCAGTTTATTTTGCTGCTGGGCAGAACACAGCCCATTGGATACAGAGTGATTAAGGCACTTTACAGCAGTTGTAAGCAGGTTTGTGTGGGTTTGCATGGTGGTAAGCACTCCTAACCTCCACTTACATTTTCATACACTCAGTTACCTTCTAAATTGCTTAACCTGTGTAGGCATTGCTTAGTTCCAAGCAAACCCATACAAACCTGATTACAACTGCTTTAAAGTGCCTTAATAACTCTGTATCCAACGGGCCATGTTCTGCCCAGCAAAAAATTAAACAGCTATTGCAAGGCTGAAATCAAGGACCCTGCACGCCCTAGACAAAGTGATGTACCCCTAAGTCATGACAGATGCACAGATATTCAATGTTTCAGAAACTTGTCATCCAGTCTTGTCATGCAAGAAAACAGAGAATGTATACCAACATCTAGATGTCTGTGTGCATAACTATATTAAAATCTTAACAGATACAACATATCCATATATGTATATATATATATATATATATATATATATATATATATATATATATATATATATATATATATATATTTTGTTTTACTAACTCTATATACATATATATCACTATATAAGCACATATATACATGCATATGCTTACATTGACACATATATGTGTCCACACTTATATGTCTACATATACATAGCACGTTACATATGTGTACGCAGATATATATCTATGTAGGTATATATGGACATAGTTATATATCTGTTAGCAGATATACATCTATATTGGTATATATGGCCATACATCTGTAGATAGCAATTGCAGATTAACAAATACACCTATGTCCACATGCACCTTTAATGGTGTTGAGAAGCCCCACACACTGTATGTCTGGCATGAATAGGCATCACCCCCACAGACAAACACATGCGCCCTGCAATACACTACCAAGTACAGTCTGCGTCTCATAGGACATGTAATATGTGGAAGCCATCAACATCTTCAGGGTGCAGATACACAGACACAGATATACATACACATGTGAATATGCATGCACACGCAGATATATGTACAGTAAGATACATATGTAGAAGGTGCACACAGTATGGAACAGCCACTATAGCTACAGTTAACACCTGAACAACTGGACATTGTATGGGCCACACATACTAATGTCAATCATTGCCTGCAACATATACCCATAGAAAGGTCATAGGAAAGCCACCACACACAGGTTTGCAGACATGGGATTCCTTTAATTGTGTACTATAACATTTCTATATGCCATGTCATATAGCAGTTCAGATACTGACAACCATATAAACAGAGTACTGCAACTGTGAAACAGTTACACTAATACAGTAGTCTGGAAAGGTTCACAATTGTTATTGTCCAGGCCAAGCCCTTCAAAATGGCAATAGTGAAGACAGACTAGGCCACAGGATACCACACAATCAGCAGTATGTACTGCAGGTGTGTAGTTCAGCAGCCTCTATCTACACTCTGTACAAACTCCGTAGGAGGTAAAGATGTTTTGTGATCAAATGGGTTGTAACTGGTACATAACAAGGCATAATAAACAGAACATTCTGTATGGCAAGAGGCAGTAGGCTTGTAGTACCCCAATTCATGTAAGTAATGTCAATATAGGTGAAGTATACGGTACTGTACATCCAGATACCTTGTGGCAGCTCACCCCTGATACCCCCACATTTTGTTACAGCCTAGGTCAATTATGGTGCTCCCCACTTAGACTCAGTAATACAGGCCCATATACCACTGTTACATACACTGGCCTCTGCAGTGCATAAGGGCACACATGTGTTGTGTAGGTGACGCCCACACATATATGGCCCCAGCCCCACTGTATGTGTAGGGGATACAACAGCACTGGACTGATGGCAGCAATGGCAGTGTGATATACTTACAGCCCACTACAGAACAACCCCCAACAGCATGACATATGTGCAAAGCTTGGTATGTAGATGGAGGACAGAGGCTGGAACACAGGCACATATGTGGAACACTGTTGCCATACACTAAGCAAGGTGCTGGTGTTACAGGCAAACCTCTCAACCTGGAAACATCAAAAATCTGGACAAGGCCCATGAAAAATAGGTACAAATCTGTACACTGATTGACATAAAATTTACATACATAACTGTGTAACCCCGCCCACTCCGATGGAATTGTGGGATGCCAACTTTCAAACGCAACCTGAAGAACAGACAACCAAAATATGGTCCCAGAGTCTCCCGCAGTCATTCCAATGTCCCATAACGTGACTATTTTCTCCCCATTTACCATAAACACTGCAATGTGCATACTGCTTTACTTCTACAATGATTATTTGGACTGGATTTCATTTAACAATTTTATTTTACATTTTAAAGGAAAAACACTAAGATATCTGCTAAACAAAGCAATACAGTGTCACAATGAAAATATTCTTAGCATTAAAACTTCTCTGCTCTTGAAACTCACATTCATTGAAACAGCATTTAAAGCCACATTCAAACAAAATGCATCTGTCCAGGGGTGGATAAAGATAACCTCTGGGCTGTTTTCAAATCATAGGCCCCTTGCACATGAAACATACATGTGTTCTTTGATGCACCTTCCTGACTATATTAAATTATAGTCCTTGTATAATACAGCACACTTGTTAGCGCAGGTTTAAAATTTATTGTTTTGAACATTTTTCCAGTAAGCAATGAAACAAAATGCATAAACCAGTAATGACAAAACTGCCCAATTCAGAACATTTCCCTCATAAAAGTCTACTCAAACTTCTACAATCCACCAGTAAATATGCACACAATGAGAATCTCTGAAGTAAAAGTCATCTAAATAATTCCACATTAAAGACATATGTAACTAATGAAGAGGTTGCTGTATCTGCATTTCTGGTGCCTTTTTTATTTTGTCAATTCAGATGACTGACAGACAAGAAACGCCAAAACTGCAACAAAAAAGCAATACATATAAAGTTTAAAATGTGAAATTTAAAACAGTGGATTTAATTACCTAAATGTCACAAAGAAATTGGTTTACTGAACTACAGGAAAGATAAGCCTTATGCAGAGGAATGAAAACGTATCAAACCACGCATAAAACACTTCAGTTTACTATTGCAGACCTTCTGAGTAGAAATATTTTGAGCCAACAAAACAAATTTAAACATTTACAAAACAAGCCTAAGGTCCAAGCCATGAACAATGGAAAACAAGCTGCAAAAGTAGTAATGACTGATTTGCTTCCTTCAAGTATGACACCACGTTTCTGAAAAGGACACTACAAATAAGTGCAACAGAGTTAAGCCACAAGCAGTCAGTGTCGATGATGCAACCCATTGTCTTCTGCATGTACTTAAACCCTGTCTACAGTCTTAAAACATGGAGTAGTACTTATGGAATAGGATGAAATAGCTTCCATTTCCTTACCATTTTCAAATTGTCAAGAAACACTGAAATAGCACATGAAAGTGGAAAGTGAAAGGGGACAACATCAATAAAATTCAATGAAGACCATTTTTTTTAACCCTTACAACATAGCCAAAAAAATGCTCTGGTGTTCAATTTGATGTGAGCCAAAGGCTGCGTGACATCCTACATGTTCAAAAACAAACCAAAAGTCGCATGACATCATGCACGTTCTCAAAACCAACAAGGCAATCTGCAACACATGAAATAGATGACCGCTCCTAAACCTTGTACTGTATACTTGCCCTAGCTGAATACATGTTCCATACAATCAGAGCTTTCTTTTTAAAATCACATTTAATGACGTTACTACAGGCACTAAAGAAGAAAGAAACCTGACTATTAATTCTGTAGTATACTATGTATGAGAAACATTAGAACTTTTTGTTAAGATGCACATTAAATTGCAGGGTCACTGGCTAATCTGCTCAGCATAATTGCTTTTTACTGCTTCTCTTTGTCAGCAGTGTATATACACACACACACACACACACACACACACACACACACACACACACACACACACACACACACACACACACACGCACACACATGCGCACACACACACACACACACACACACACACACACACACACACACACACACACACACACACACACACACACACATGCACAATCAGAAGTGCAAGACCCGAGCTAGCCCCAATACTTTGAAAAATAAACTGCAATTTAAGCAGAATAATGTTACATTTTGAAACTTGCTATTATTCCTTTCATGCTTCACCCTCACACCTTCTAGCACTGAGATTGTTATACCTCAGATTACGGAGAGTAGTGCAGTTTCGAGATAGTATATATTACCCCTTATT
The DNA here is from genome assembly GCF_019279795.1 of Protopterus annectens. Classification (NCBI taxonomy): domain Eukaryota; kingdom Metazoa; phylum Chordata; order Ceratodontiformes; family Protopteridae; genus Protopterus; species Protopterus annectens. The sequence continues at coordinate 29,318,698 of NC_056751.1, read as the reverse complement.
CACATTCCTAGCTCTGTAGTACTAACAATCATACTCTAGTCATGTACCTCTCAGCTTTCCAGTTTTTCTCAGAATGTCCAGATTTTTGCCTAATATTGTTAGTCTGTCCCTCATAAAATTTTGTTTTTCTGGCAAATTCAAGAGGACTGAAGTCAGAAAATATTAACAGACATTTGAATTTCATTTTTCATACCCTTCAGAAAATTAATGCTAATGCAAAACCTACAGTCCCCAAGCATTCAACATGTACCTAAAATTAAACTATTAAAGCCGTAAGAGAGTGACACATTCACAAATTATTGAAAGGGGTGTCAGGTTGGAGTGCTATTACTGTGTAACTGACTGGTATTTCCTCCAAAGATAGAGGGGATTTAAACACAGCAGAAGGTGCAAGTTATCCAATTTGACACCCTACTCTATATAATGCATTTTGTCCTAACCATTTCAACTATATTGTTATTTCAGAACTGCATGTAATCGGATATCCTGTGTTACAAATGAATATCATATCAGTTCCTTAATAGTTGTCTTGTTCTGAAACTTATCTATCATAATGTACAAGTGTTTCTGGCTCCTACGGTAAGCACCTAAGTGACCAGATCTGTCTTTGGTATTCTATTTTACTATGTTAATTGCAAAACAGGCTTGCCTTTGAAGTTACAGTTCAGAAAACTACATATGACTCACTTGCTTGTTTTGAAAATCACTCAGCATTTTTAAGGTTGTATCTGGAACAGATCTGTATGATTTTTACCATAAATAAATTAAAACTGAAAATACTAATTATAGCCAGTTGTCTTGTACAGGATTCTATCCATTTAGGTACACTCCAAGTTCCTTATGAGAAGTGACACAATTTTTGGAACCTGCTCTTTGACCAGAAACTAAGGTAAGTAACAACAGTATAACTGCAAATGTCCCCACACAGGGTGTATCACTTAGCTTCTGAACAGATGTAATTATAATCCTTATTCTACCACACCTCTGCTTACTGTTCTACTCACAGGTCCGTCTATATAGCTTCCTGATTATGCACCGTCAAGTAATATACTCTGCCATCATAATGTGTCTGTTCCTTTTCTTTCCATTAACCATATAATCTGTAAATAAGCTCATGTACAACTCCCCTCACACAACACATTTGCGCCTATCTCCTTCCATAATCCAGGATAAATCCAGGCAGCAGGAGTCAGGACAAATAGCTAGGTTCCTTACGTTTCACTTACAGAGCCTTCTACAAATAAAATCAGGCAGCAGGAGTGAAAATAAATCCTTTCCGTTCCACTTGCAGAGCGAAGAAGCCGAAGATACATCCTTTCCGGTCACCGTTTCACTTGCAGAGCGAGGCCTTCTAAATCCAGGAGTGATAATACAGCCAAATTGCCAACGAGCCTTCTAAATATATCCTTTCTGTTCTCCCTTCCTGCTTGCACAGTATTTGAACCAAATACATGTGCAAGCTCAATTCCGACAGGCTGGTAGCCCTGATGGAGCTGACGTCATCGCACGAGATGACGTCTGCTCCGAAACCGTGAAAAATAAAAACAAAGTAAAAAAATAAAGAAAAAAATCGGAAATTAAGGGGTGCCACTCGGGAATCATGGCACCCCATTATTTGGACCCCAAAACTTGGTAAAAAACAAGTAATTCAGGACAGTTGGGAGGTATGGTTACAGGATAGTCTGCAACATACCCTTAGTCAGGGAATTGAGGTTAGAAATAAAAATGGATATAGCCATGTACTGATAGCATGCAACAGACACACTGCCAGTGTAATATCTGACACAGGACCTGTGTGGTGGACAGACAACACATGATAGGCGTACCTCTCTCCAGCAAGAGGATAGGCCCACAGTAGTGAGCTATGCAGACAGACTGCATTCCAAGGTACACTAGTATGTACACACATACACCCTACTATGCAAAGCATAACACAACTCTACTCACAATCTGTCTGTAGTTCCTGATCCTCCTACAAATATGTGGCCACTTTGAGTGTGCAGGTTCTCCTGTAAGTAGTAACACTGATGCCCACACACAGGAAGGATGTCCATCACACAGGAAATGCAAAGGGACCACAACCACATTCTGTAGGGATTTATAGTGGATGGTTGCCATGACAGTGATAATTGGAAGTAGTACACATGTGTAATTATATATATATATATATATATATATATATATATATAGAGAGAGAGAGAGAGAGAGAGAGCTATCTGGATAAGTATATGTTCATAAATATCCACCATATGTCCTGGACATGGAGTATAGCCCTACCCCAGCCCCTATAGTCCCAAAGTCGTAGTGCAAGGGGATGTCAGGTATGCATAGCAGGTATATTACTAGACTGTTGCTACTGTTATTGGGATTGTCTTCACAGACATGGTGTGTGTGGAAGGTGACATCTGCTTATAACATGTGTGCCATTGGCTACTGATAAATATCCTAAGAAAATCATTGTAAGGTACCGCCACTAGTATGTAATGCCCCTGTGGAGTGCAACAGAGATACTGGCCACTATATGTGGCACTTTGGACACACCCTGTACAGCCCAGATGTATACACATAATCCCTTAGTGCACAACATGTGTACCAGGCCTGACAACTGGATGTAGACAGCCGTGTAGATGGATATAACACATAACGACTGGTAAACATTTGGCACCATAGGTGCTGGATTCACACACTCCTCTCTGGCCTGACACATAATGACTGCTGGTACAGGGGTACCATGGACATATACTACCCACTAGATATTGACATACATCTGTACAGCATCCCACTGCTCTGTCTGACATACATCACTTTTAAGGGAGGCCCAGCAGCAGTACATCTGGCAAGTAACTGCACATGACATCCCACTGGTTAATTTCACTAAGCTGCCAGGCATGTAACAATGCACTGTGTAGGCTGCAGGCTACAGGCAGACTGGCTCAACACTGGCCTGCATCTCATATGGGGGAATGCACATGTACCTGCATATATAACAGGCTCAGTAGCCATGTCACAGCACAGGGTAAGATACACCTGTGTGACAGTGCATAGCCACAACCAATGTGAACACAGCCACAGCCAAATATGGTAAGCTAGCATAATATTACAGTATATGGACTATCTGTTCTACACCATCCTCATATGTGCCACTCACAGAATGACACTACAAATACTTGGCTGCTACACAGTTTGGTCTGATGGCTGTCTGTGGTATGGGACATGTGTGTGTATGGCCCTACAAACATGTTCGGCAAAATGGTACCATACAGTGGGGCAGCATGTAACATCTGATAGAAGGGGAGCTAGAACAATGACATCTACCACAGTCTGTACACAGGCTAAAGTACATATTAACAATACACACACTGCCAACATTCACCATCACTACACAGACCTCAGTACTGTACAAACATCCACAGAATGTCCAGCTTATGTCATGAAATATAACCCCTACTGTACATGACATGTGTAGTAATCCGATATATCACTGGCTTGTTATCAGATATTTATGGTGTACAGCACATATGAACCACTTCATGCACACCATATGTACAAAGGCTGACAGAGGTGTAGCTGACAGCACATACACAGGGCCAGTATAGACATGTTGCAGTGATAACCATATATATTTTCCATTGTAACGGGGTTTGTTGCAACATATGTCCTATGAGGGATATGAAGTCAGTAACTGTCACGGCCTTCACCATCTGCAGACTGCAATCCTCACACTATCCTCTGCATTCCACAGATAGATGCACTGTGGCTAACACATGAAACCAAAGGCACAACACTGGCCAGTCTGCAGATGACCCTGCAGATCGGGATTCCTCATATACATGGAACTGACATGGCAGGTATTGCGACATGTATGACAGGCATATCCAGACAAACACTGTTATACCAACATTACTCCAAATGCAGTATCGCAGCACTTACAGTCTGTAGTCAGGTCAGGCACATCCCCCTCCTGTGTGTTGCCCTCTTTCCACAGTGTATGTTGTTAGAGGTAAATCCTTAATCCATCTGAGATGCTGTTTGCCAAACACAAAATCTTGCTCCTGATCACAGTGACTGAAAAGTGCCAACACCACCATGATGTTCCTAGGTATTGGAGTGTGTTTCCATGCAATTGGCTATGGGAATGTTACCACAGCTGTTCCAAATGCAATCAGCTAGGAGAGGGCTGCAAGTCATGCAGAGGCCATCAGCTGATTGTGAGCCTCACTTAAAATGCACATGCTGCTGCCTAAGCAAGGCAGGTGTGGGTCTCCACATCCACCAAGGGGGAGTGGGGGAGGCATACAGAGGCAAATACATGTCAGGGAGGGGTGGGAGAGTAAAACTGAAGCATCTTTGTGTCACACACCTACCAGCACAGGGTATCAAAGCCCCGACAACTATGTAGTGCTATTACAGTTCGATGCATTTATTGGATGCACCACATGGGTTACCTGATGTGAAGCACTCAGAACATATATGTGATGGTGAGTGACATCTGCAACAGGGATACAGTAGATATACAGTAGGTAACGTACACGTGCCTGTCTGCATGAACAGGTGCTAGCTTCAACACAGGCACACTCACACAGGGGCGCGCACACATTGACACACTTGGCAGGGCCAGGAATGCAACTCACTACTACTGAGATTGCCACAACACATCAATGTGCAGGTATCACATGCACCACATGGGTCCTACAGAGGTCGTATGGGCAAAGAGTATGAGGACGTGTCAGACATCAGGCAGCTTGCTTCAGTATGCCCTGGGGGGTTGTAGTGAGTGTGGATGTGGACATACGCACCATAGAACACACACACACACACACACACACACACACACACACACACACACACACACACACACACACACACACACACACACAGACACACAGGGTGCCAGTTCTGACATGCTTGGGTGCATGTCTGCATGGGTGTGTGGTGGTCAACTGTGCCAGCAGGCTGTACAAGGGTATGAAATGGATATACCTTGGCATCAGGCCACATGACAATAGTTTGCATTGTGACTCAGGCCTGTAGTTTCTGCATTTGCCAACACAGGTGGATATTGCATCCCCCATCCAGTCACCAGGGTGACTATTGTGTGTGGCCAATGCTGTACATCACATGCCATGTATGTGTTTCTTAGTCCATGGCATGGATGGTGTCTGGGATGTGCAAACCTTTCAGATGCATGTACAGTGACATGTGGAACTGCACCTGGGGTGTCTGGCCCATGTTGTGAACACAGATTATCATCAGATGTGCCATTCTTGCCCACCTGTGGCAGGAACTGGTAATGAGCAGCAGGTTTACCCTGCACCTACATTGATGGTATGCTAACAGCATTCCCTGATGTCAGTGTCATCTGTCCATACAGGGCATGTTTTCAGGCATGGTATGTCTGTTGTGAGTCACATGTGAAGGCACCACAGGTGGTGCAGCTGTCCATTGGGGAACATGGTGGAGGTGCACTGTCTGCATGTAAGTGCATATTGGACAGATGGGCAGGATGACATGCCCTCTGTAGTCCCCTGCTATCACTGCATAGTTGTATCAGTGGCCAATATGCAGTGTACTACCCACATATTGGCTGTTGCCTAGGCATGTGTGTGGATATTACACATGGGTTGAGTGTTTGAGCTTATTAATAGTGGGGTTGCTAACTGTGATTTTCTGGCCTTGATGTCACATGCATGGGTATGGCTTTACATCCCAGCCTCTCAGCTAATTTACATCTGTTATCCCTGTATGGCTGACATTGTGATATATAGTAGGGCCACCATAAAAGAAATAAGCAAAACTCCCTGCACATTGCCCACTCACCTCTACACAGGATACGAGTTACAAACACACACACACCTGTCATGTCTGGGAATAGAATCCCTACCTAATTAGTTTCTTACACTACAGCACTATGCAGTTATAGTACATGCCATGGACATTACAGGAGGGCTTTTTCCTCAAAGGTGTATTTCACACTGAATGACATCAGCAGGATTACCAAAGTAGGACATTTCAGCTATACTGCGAGTGACTAGCCTAAAATGCACTAATCCTTACAAAGACAGTGAGACACACACAAAACCTCCACAACTGACATGTGTGGGTATAGAACCCCTGACCGAGGTCTATATCACAGTACAGCATACAGCTGTTATAGGACGCACCACAGGAATTACTCAAAGCACCTTTCCCCAAAGGTGTATTTCACACTGAATGACATCAGCAGGATTACCAAAGTAGGGCATTTCAACTGTACTGTGAGTGAGTAACCTATAATGCATTGCTCCATACACAGACATTGAAGCACACACAAAACATCCAGAACTGCCATAGGTGGAGATGGAACCCTACCACAGTTCTAAATCACACTACAGTAGTACACAGTTACAGGAAGCACTACAGAGATTACTGAGTTATGACTTTCCCAGAGGTGTATTTCTAGGTGAGTGACATCAGCAGCCTTGCCAAAGTTGAGTATATGAACTCTAAGGAGTGTGAGTAACCTAAAAATCACTGTTCGCTATTCAGTCAGAGACACAAAGACACACAGATTCACACACACACACACACTTACCAAGTCTGGGGTTAGAACATCTACCCAACTACTTTATCAAACTACAGCAGTACACAATTACAGGATGCACAATAGAGATTAATGGGCTATAATTTTCTCAGAGTTGTATTTTTAGTTGAGTGACATCAGCAGCCTTGCCAAAGTTGAGTATATGAATTGTACGGAGTGTGAGTAGCCTAAAAGGCATTGCTTTCTCTTCAGTCAGACACACACACACAATTGCTAAGTCTGGGGTTAGAACACCTACCTAATTACTTTATCATACTACAGCAGTAGGCAGTTACAGGAGGCATTACGGAGATTACTGGACTCTGATTTTCCCAGAGGTGTATTTCTAGGTCAGTGACATCAGCAGCCTTGCCATTGTTGAGTATATGAATTGTACAGTGTGAGCAGCCTAAAAAGAATTGCTCTCAACTCACTCAGAATCACACACTCAATTGCCATGTCTGGGGTTAGAACACCTACCTAACTACTTTATCTCACTACAGCAGTATGCAGTTACAGGACACGCTGCAGAGATTACAGGGCAATGATTTTCCCAGAGGTGTATTTCTAGGTGAGTGACATCAGTAGCCTTGCCAATGTTAAGTATATGAATTGTACAGAGTGTGAGTAGCCTAAAAAGCATTGCTCTCTACTCAGTCAGACACACACACTCACCAGGTCTGGGGTTAGAACACCTAACTACTTTATCACACTACAGCAGTACGCAATTACAGGACGCGCTGCAGAGATTACTGAGCTACAATTTTCCCAGAGGTGTATTTCTAGGTGAGTGACATCAGCAGCCTTGCCAAAGTTGAGTATAAGAATTGTACGGACTGTGAGTAGCCTAAAAAGCATTTCTCTCTACACAGTTAGAGACAGAGAGACACGCACACAAACACACACTCAGACAGTTGACAAGTCTTGGGTTAGAACTACCACCTAACTAGTTTATCACTACAGCAGTAAGCAGTTATGGGACACGCCATGGGGATTACTGAGCTACAGCTCTCCCAAAGGTGCATTTCACTTTGGATGACCTCAGCAGGCTTGTCATGATACTGCTATGGCGAGGGTGGTGTGTGCATGGGCTGTAACCCATTCATGTAGAGGTTGACATGCCACATGTGGGCACACATGGGGTCATATGTCACAGGTACGTGTATACAGCTCCTAGGTGACTACTTCCTTGTACAGTCATGTTGCACAGCTGGCACATGCACCACATAGTCTGTCATGCTGACAGATACTGGTGGCTAGTATCTGCAGTGAGTGACATCTGCACCTCATGTGTTTGGGGCCCTTTGGCTGTGTGCTGGGTGGGACAGGCCTGGATGGCTCCTCATCACCGTCACCCTCTTCCACACATCTGTGTCTGTCTACCTTTGGCTTATTATACTGTGTTGTCCTTACATATATGTCTGTATTCCTATCCACTGTGTGTGCAAGACAGGAGTGGTGCATACTAACATGTGTCTTCACTAAGAACTGTGACTGCCAGATATGTCTAGTCCTCTAGTGTTTGCAGACATGGCCTTCATGTGTTTAAGTGTGTGAGTATGCCCAGTATGACCTTTCAGTATGTTGTTGACTGACATTGCCTTCATTCCTCTAAGTGTGTGAGCATGCCCAGTATGGCCATCTATCTTGCATGTGTGGATCAAGTCCAGGTAGTTTGTACTGCGGTGCTGACCTTTGTGTTGTACACCAACAGGTAGCATGCTGTGTCTGTAGGGTATACATTGGTCATTTGGCATTGACTGTTGCTACATTTCTGCATAGTGGAGGGGACACCTGACTGTTTCTACATTTCTACACAGGAGTGGGGGGGCACACCTGACTGTTGCTATAAGTGTACGTAGGATGGGGGGGCACACCCAACATTTTTACACATTTGCTAGGCCTGCACTGGTATGTTTGGTACTCCATTTCAGTCTGTAGTCTTACCTATCGTGCTGGCTAGAGAAATACCAGTGTACTACAGAGCTTAGCTTTAACTACCTACATATTAGTTTCTGACTTTTTAGCCTTCACAACTTACATCTAACTGCCTGGCCTGCTGTAGTCTGTCTGTGTAGGCCTGGGGGAGGGGTTACCCATAGGGTTCATTCAGAGGCCATAGTACAGCATTTGTTTGTGTTTGTCTACACCTATCCTGTTGTCTTAACTGTTGTTGGGTATGGGCCCCTCCAACTGGCATGTGTGAGTCATTTACCTTGTGGATGTCCCAGTATTGAGGGTGGTGCTGAGGGGCTGCCTATGTCGGATGCACATAGTACACTCCCTATGAATGGTTGAGCACAGGTAGTGTCATGTTTGGCATCCCTTTTACTGTATGTGCGAGTCGGAGAGAGGTGTCATTCCCTGGGTCCCTACTGTGTCAGTGCATGTGCTATGCATTGCCTCTTTGCCACCAGGGCATACTGGGTACACCTCCTTCTGCCTATTGGGGCAGGCTCATGTTATTCCTCCTCCGAGTCACTCTGTGCCTGTGCAGGCCTTGGCATTGGTGGGGGGCTGTGTGTCCCTGCCCCATGCTGTTCCTGCTGCAGCTGTTTCTGCAGGATCATATCATGTAGCATGGCACATACAAGGACAATTTGGGTACATGTAGTTGGTGAGGACTGCAAGGCTCCACCAGATGTGTCCAGGCACCGAAACCATGACTTGAGCATCCCAAACACATGCTCTTTTATGATTTGTGTTTGTGCGTGTGCCTCATTATGGAGTTCTTGTTTGGGTGTGTGTGCATTTCTGATGGGTGTCATCAGCCATGGCTCCAGTGCATATCCAGCATCCCCCACTAGGTGACCGTGTGGGATGTCCCCACTGGCAAATGTCTGGTACAGCTGCATCAGAAGCCTGATGTGGGAATTGTGGTAGCTTCCAGGACAGCCAGCACACACATTCATTATTATGTAATCACACATGACCTGGCAGTTAATGGAGGGGAAGCCCTTGTGGTTAATGTAGACCCTACCATGCTCACCAGGTGGTGCTTTAATGCATATGTGTGTGCAGTCTATTGCACCCACTACCTTAGGGTATTCGCTATTTGGTGGAAGAAACGCATATTGCTGGCCATCGCCTCATGCATGATGGGGAGATATATGTGCTCATCGACATGTGCTGACATGGCATCCAGGAACTGGTGGAGTACCCTGGATGCTGATGCCTGTGAAATCCCCATCATATCCCCAGTTGGCCTATGGAAGGTACCTGTAGCTAGTATTCTTAGGCTTACACATACCTTGGTATTCACTGGGATGGGTTCCCCTCTGTTAGTTCTGTGTGTGAGGCATGGCCAGCACAGCTCAACAATTTGCTGTAGGAGGTCCCTGTCCACCCTATAGTGCTCCACTATCTCCAGCTCATGTAGCCCTTGGTAGGTTACCCTGGGTCTGTACACTCTTCCCCATCTCCTCACTGTGGATTGATCAGCAGCATTCACATCCTCACCACCCACAGCCTCTTGCACATGCTGGTTTATGATAGCAAAAGCAGCCCCTAACATTTTTTCTCTTGCTTTCATTTTGTAAAATTTCCCCGTCTGTATACACCGGTAGTGCAGAGATTTTGGGAAAAACAAGGGGGAAAGGCGTTTACATAGTTTATAGTGGTGTGCCAGGCTGGGCTGGTCTGCTGCCTGTGTAATTGGCTGTTTCTGAGACATTTCACCTGTCACCTAAGCTAGTTCTCCTTGATTACCTTCCTACTGCTGTTTTCCCTTCCCATTGCCTCCCTGTTTAAGCTTGTGTGTGCACCACGCAAACAGAGTGCTCAAATGTGCACAGAGCTGCTATTTCCTGGTTTAACTTTGTTTTTCTTCCTGTAAAACCCGGTGCACAGTGCGCGCACCCACTTACACTTTGTAAAGAGTGCTAGGCAGTTTGGACACACTAGCTGTGCTAAGCTAGGAGCGATCCCAAGCCACAGGGCTCCAATCCACTTACAGTATGCCTGGCATACACACCCATGATGTCACCTATATCCTAGTCTTGCACCCAGCTATTTATACTCTTACACTGTTGGGACCTGCCTCATACCCTGGGGAAATCTGTGTTTCACTATCCTTCCCCTCATTTTCATAGGATTGCCTGCTAATTCATAGTTACATGTCCCACACTGAGCCTCCCCCCTTAGCAACCATTACTCACTGGCCAGGTTGTCTTATGCCTGCCATTTACTTGCATGGCAGAATACTGCTTTTAGTTAGAATGCTCATTTTAAGTTTATTTTCTTATTTTCCCCCCGATACCATTTACACGCTGCTGACCTATGCTTAAACAGCCGAGATTGGCGAAAAAAAAAATAAAAGTTGATTTTTTTTTATTTTTTATACAGTTTGCAATGCCAATGGCCTTATACTTGGCCATTGGCATGCTTCCTCAATGATATGCAGCCTTTATTTTGAGCTGTCATAGCTCCATTTTGGAATTTGCAGAAATGTACTTGGTTACTGAGTACGTTTCTGCAGATTGCACTAGTCTTGCATGGACTATTGCAAGCTTCCTGTGTTGCAAAATCACCTCATTTGCATGGATTTCTCCTGCAAATTAAGTGATTTGCATACCAGGGCTTACTCCGTGCAGGATTAGTGCTGGAGCTCTCGTGCATGCCCCTTCCGGCTGTTCCTGGATCGCACAGCAGACATATCGCCTGTATATGCTCCTGCACTCATCTTGCACTCTGTGCGAGCTTTTGAGAATCTGGGGGTGTGCTTTTTTATTGGTTGTTGCCTTTTTTTAAAAATGGAGTAATGCTTGTGATTTTTATGTGTCTGAGGAAGCGGCTTGGATAGCCGTGAAAGCGCTAATACGATAAATAATTGATGCCACCTATCTACTTTGGGCTGTCATACCTGATTTTCTGGATTTAACTTGTTTGTTGTTGTTACAAAATGGGGTGCCCCTATCATAATCAGCTAGGTCTCTCTGAAATTTCCACATTTTCTTGGCCTTAAGCTGCTGTTCAAGATTAAGAAGGTCTTTGCTAAGTTTCTTAAGACATATGTCATACAATGGTAAGCCTTCAAATATCTTAGTTTCCTCACACAATCTGGTTACTTCAGCTGTGTCACTCTCTATAGTGCAGTCATAATAGAAAGACAAAACCCCCACAAACCCCATATATGCTTGTTGCTGGGTTGCTTGTTGCTGGGCCGTGGCCCACTGTTCCGCTAATTCAGTATCCATCTTACTCACCAGTGGTTGTATGCATACCCTAAGGCCCCTAGGCACTATTCATTTAGTCATATATGCTTTGAACAATTTGAAGTGCACACATTGGTCCATAGGGACCTCATATGTTTCATTACATTTTGAAAGTGGGCTTCACAAGTATCCTCCAATGTCAAAGAATTCAAACTGTTTTTAGGGTTACTATTTTGGCCCAAACCAAACACCCCCAGATCATCCCGATCTGCTGATAATCCCTGTAATATGCTTGTCAAATCCATGGGGAATAGATTGTTTAAGCCAGTTATATGTATGTATATACTGTATGCATAAATGATCCCGTATAGTGCTAGATCAATAACCCCTTAAATAAATATAAGGGTATAAACCACCAAGGGATATAAGAATTGCGTGAGCCCAGAGATGTATTGGTATCTGGAAATATATGTAGATCAATAACAATAAATAGGCAAAGGCCCAATATGTAATATCAGTCACTGATAATTGGGAGGCACATAAAGCAAATCCTATTCCAGTCCCCCAAAATAATTGTAGTTATTCAAACCATTTCCAAAAGGTGTTCAAAAACCACATCAATGCTACGTTCATTAACATGAAATTCACAAACCTTCCGTGATGAATTCCAAAACCTGGGAAATGGACAATATTAGCCCTTGCTATTGGATCCATAAACAGGAGTCCATTGCATAATATAATAAGTTGCCTTTAGATTATTATCACTATTAAGCAGAGTAATATCGCAATGCTATGTCCATTTCATTATATTTAACTATTCAAACCACTTGAATGAACAATAATATCCTTTGCTGTATATTAAGTTGCATATAGTGCTGACATATATAAGGCCCTTGACCATACTCCTAATAACCAGTATAAAGTATGATAAGACCAACAAGTCATGAATTCAAGCAATAACTCCCTTGGTGTTATACATATCAACAACCTTAGATCCATTTATTATACATATAGAAAACATATTCAGTAAACCCCTAAATATTAATCAAATACTTCACTTCAAATAATTAGAGGATGAATATCAGATCCCATAAATCGTATGGGTCAGTTTGTTAAAAATTGGTCATCAGCTCCACCAAACTCCTGAATATTGATCAGATCCTGCCACAACATATATTAAGAACAAACAGCAGATCCTATATGTTCAAAAGGGGGAAGGACAACTATTCCTAACCAATCAAGACCTATCAAAAAGGGCACTATCAATGTTCGTCCCTTTTCTATAGCACAAGCACTATTTTTTTTAAATAAAAAAGACCAGCAATCATGTAAATTGGTGACAATTCCCCTTCTAAGTATATAGGACAAAACAATGCCCCCTAATATTCTGATATTAAACACACATATATGAATAGTATATTGTTCCTGCTGACATTCAAATAGCAGTAATTGTGACTTCATATAGGACCCAAAATGTTCGTTTGTATAACATTCACACTAACATACATTCAAAGATTATATAATGAAAGGTATTCATGCTCAAATCCATGTTAAATATATATCAATTGTTCTCAAAATTGCAAGTACAGCATGTCAAGCACCTGCCCATAACAATAGATCCTTCAGTAAATCAGTTTGTATCAAAATATTGCTCCTACAAAACACAGCAATAAGTAATCATAATATAAATAAATTGTTAGCCTAAAGCATAACAAATAATTTAAAGTCCAAAAACAGTCGGTCGCTGTAGAATCCAAGAATAGAGCAGGGGAGGCCCGTGCTATTGGACTGCCGGACTGCAGCCCCCCCCCCCCCCAAGCTGTAAAACATAAAGAAATTAGAAAATAAAAGAAAATAAAAGAAGGAAAAAAAAAATTTGCGGACCGCTCATGCGCACTAGTCCGGACTGCTGCTGAGACAGTCTGGAGAATGCGCAGACTGTTTCAGCAGCAGTCCAGACTGGGAAACATGTTAGAGCAAGATCCCAGAAGTCTATGCAGTACAACTGCACTAGACTGTCCTGGAAACTCGCTGGGAAACCTCATTGGAGTCAGACTGCAATGTCAGCCGTCTGGAGTTTGCTCCAGTCTCGTCGGGAAAATCTCACGATTCAGAGCTGGATGGGTGGGGTCTTGTGTGGATTTATGATTCAGAGCTGGACAGGCGGGGTCTTGTGTGGATTTATGTGTTTGCAGCTACGGCAGAGCCATGGATTTATGTGAACAGAGGGATTTATGTGCTTGCAGCTACGAGATCAGCCTACTACAGGTAAGGTGTGTGTGTGTGTGTGTGTGTGTGTGTGTGTGTGTGTGTGTGTGTGTGTGTGTGTGTGTGTGTGTGTGTGTGTGTGTGTGTGTTTGTGTGTGTGTCCCAGTTGCTATATACTGGTGGCTAGACTCATGGTGATGTGGTAGGGAATACCTCAGGCTTGAACCCTGTACCTTGTATGCAGGTATTAAAGACCTGAATTCCCTACCAACAACCATTTGTAAAAAAATTGCAGATTTTTGCCTCATATATTTGATTTGATCTGTACCTTATAATATCTGTGGTTTCTAAATGTGGCAATGCTTGATATTTGATGGTGCAGTGGTAGCATTGTTGCTTCACAGCTGCAGGTTTGATTCTTGGCTGAGGTGCCTTCTTTGTAGGGTCTGCATCTTCTCCCTGTGTTTGTGTGGGTTTGCTTTTGTGTCGTCCCATGTTACAAAGACATGTCTGCATTATTTCTTCCTGAGCCTCTGCTGAAAATTGTTTTTTTGTTGTTAAATAAAATTGACAGGCATTTGAATTTCAGACTTTAGGTTTCTGAATGTTTAATTTCTTACATATTTGATGGTGCAGTGGTAGCATTATTGCCTCACAGCTATAGGTTTTCTGGTTTGATTCTTGGCTGGGGTGCCTTCTGTGTGGAGTTTGCATCTTATCCCTGTGTTTGTGTGGATTTGCTCTGGTGTCCTGCCATTTTACAAAGACATGTGTCTGCAGTATTTCTCCCTGGGCCTCTGCTGAAAATTGTTTTTGTTCCGTCAGAAATAAAATTGACAGGCATTTGAATTTCAGACTTCATATTCTTCAGAAAATACATAGTAACACAACCTAAGTTTATAAGATGAATATTTGAAATTTGTCCTTATTTTTGAGACTGTATTACCCCATTATTGGCTTTGTCCAGGTTTGTTGTGCTAATATTGACAGCTATGGCAGGAACTGAATTCACTGAATATGTTTGAGGGCTGTATTCTCTCATTACTGGGTTTGTCCAGGTGTTTTGTGCTAAGAGTTTAACAGCTATGGTGAGAACTGAATTCATTAAATGATAGCCATTTAAATTTCAGTCTTCCACTCTTTCACAAAGCAGCTGATTTGGCAAAGTGGTACGTTGCTCTGACTGTTTTGCACAGGGACCTTGACAGTAAAATGTATGATGGTAACACAGCATTTTTCTTTCACAAAGCAGGTGATTTGGCATTGTGGTATGTTGCTCTGACTGTTTTGCACAGGGACATTGGTAGTAAAATGTATGGTGGTAACACAGCATTTTTCTTTCACAAAGCAGCTGATATGGCATAGTGGTATGTTGCTCTGACTCTTTTGCACAGGGGCATTGGCAGTAAAATGTATGGTGGAAACACAGAATTTTATTCTAGCAAACTTTTCAAGATTATACAAGCAATGTTTAATGTCTCCCTGGTTTTGGGGCTTTTGACCCCCCCCCCCAATAAATTTGGCTTTTTCCAGATTTCTTGTGCTGCGAAGTTGAGATGCAGTTGAGTATTGAGTAGATTTTTACAAGGAGCTGAGAGCTGCAGGGGAAGAGAAGTTTAGTGCTGCTTATGGTAAGTCAGCTTGCATTGTTAATAGCACAACAGTTTGTGTACTTGCTTTTGATGCAGAAGGTTGTTGGTTCTACTCCCACAAGATGTGAATGCTGCCGTACTGAAAAAGTTAAGATACTAACTATGAGCCTGTTATCAGTTTGCCATCCATTTCCTATTGCAATATTACTAGCTTATCATTTTTAATGTAATATAGGCAATTTATTCCTCAGGAGCATCAGCCACTTTATTTTTCGATGAAACCATGAAATATAAAGCTGTTTGCTAGCAGCAACCTCTTCAATAGTTACAGATTTATTTAATGTGGAATTATTTAGATGACTTTTTTACTTCTTCAGAGATTGTGCATATTTACTGATAATGGTGGACTGTAGAATTGTGCATATTTACTGATAATGGTGGACTGTAGAATTGTGCATATTTACTGATAATGGTGGACTGTAGAAGTTTGAGTAGACTTTTATGATGGAAATGTTCTGAACTGGGCAGTTTTGTCATTATGGGTGCATGCATTTTGTTTAATTGTTTACTGGAAAGATGTTCTGAATTGGGCAGTTTTGTCATTATTGGTGCATGCGTTTTGTTTCATAGTTTACTAGAAAAATGTTCAAAACAATAGGAAGGTGTATCAAAGAGCACATGTATGTTTCATATGCAAGGGCCCTATGATTTGAAAACAGCCCATAATTAATCTTTATCTACCACTGGTAACATGTATTTTCTTTGAATGTGGGTTTCAATGCTGTTTCAATGAATGTGAGTTTCAAGGGCAGAGAAGTTTTAATGCTAAGTTTGTTTAGCAGATGTCTTAGTGTTTGTGCTGTAAAATGCAAAATAAAACTTTCAAATGAAGCCCAAATCATCATAGAAGTAAATCAGTATGCACATTAGTGTTTATGGTAAATGGAGTGAAATAGCCAAGTAATGGATCATTGGAATGGCTGCAGGGGGAGGCTCCATTCAACTATGATTTTGTGAGGGGGAAGGGTGGCAAACTTAGACAGCCCCAGCTGAACTATATCTCCCAACTGTCCAGATTTTCAAAGAATGAATAGATTTTTGCTTCTTATTTTTAGTTTGTTCCTCATAAAATTGTGGTTTTCTGGCAAATCATTTAGGAATTAAGTCACTAAATAATGATACACTAGTTTCAGACTTCATAACCTTCAGAAAAATGCATGCTAAAGTAAGACCTGTTGTTCTATCAACTGTCACTGTCTCAGTTTATACAAGAGCAATTTTTAGTACTGTTTATATATTTCCCCAATATATTTGGCCTTGTCCAGATTTATTGCATTAACAGGTTGAGAGGTACATGCAAATAAATTGCTTTATAGAATTAGGCATAGCCAAACCGCCCCTGATTTTGGCTCAAAATGTTGCTCTTCCCCCTAATAATCCCTCCGCAAAATAGCAATTTTGGAAGAAAACATGGAGGGTTTACAATTAAGAAATAACTGTAATAATCAGAGTTATAGATTACTTTTATTTCAGAAATGCATTTAGATTTTTTTTATTTCGTCAGCTGCTCAAGTTAGCAGTACTAATATTAAAGTGTCCCTTCTTTGACAAGTTCCCAGCTGTATTGTGTGGCTATTTTATATTTTACATCACATTTTTGGTCAATTTTTCATAAAATTGTTTTTTTTTGGCAAATTAGTGACAAATCATAAAGACTGAAGTTAGAAAATAATGACAGACATTTGAGTTTCAGATTTCATACCATTCAGAAAATCCATACTAATGCAAGACCTATTCTATTATCTTTCTAAGTTTATAAGAGCAATATTTAAAAATTGTCCTTATTTTTGGAACTTTGTCCCACTTCTTTGTATGGCTTTGTCCAGATTTCTTGCTCTGAGGTTGAGAGGTATGACAAATGTATCAGGGCCATCACAGTCAGCCAGAGACATTTCAAATTGTGACATACTTGTTGCACCCCACTCCCCCATGTAGTGACTCTGGATGTGTCGAAGCAAGGCAAGGAGTAGTTATGCAATGTAAATGTGCAGAGTATCCCTCCCCCCCATCCAAGGTAGACACAAGTACTAGAGTGGCTTTTCATCTGTCCTTGATTTTTGCGGAATGGTCTGGTTTCTGTTATATTTTTTGTACTGTTGATTTATGCTTATTACTCAAAGTGCCTGTTGCTCTGTGTTTAAGTAGCAATACTTTAATGACCATCAGGTAAGCTGGGCTGAGATCGTAAGATGCAAGTAAGCTTTAATAAGCATGCTGTTAAAGAATTGCCAACATTGAAAGCCTTTCTGTTGTTGCCATGTAGAGAATACTTAACTAGATAATGTATAAGCCTTGTGTATTGAAATGCATGTTACAGTATTTGTAATAAAGGACAGATTACATTATTTTAAGAAGCTCGTTACACTTGGAGACTTCCAGTCATCTCTGCAGGCTTTACCCGTAAACTAAACAGAATGCCAGTCGTGTGGTCCATAACCTGTACAGTAATCCTTTTAAGCAATGTATCTTGAGCTTATTTCTTGTTTGCTTTTCATTTTTCACTTTGATCATGTTTTCCCCGTGAAACAAGTAGATAGTTGTCAGGCAGCAGGTCTTTTTTTGGATAAGAAACATTTTTACAAGTGGGGGCATCAGATATTTCTACTTTCAGCATGTTACTTGGTACTTTAATAAAGCTAAATATAAATTATAATTAGAACTGCAGTGCAAGAAGTGGTTTGAGTTGAGTGCTGCTTGTTTTTCTTATACTTGATTTTGACTGGCATTCCATTAATGTATTTAAAAAGTAATTTATTTTTTCATGCCTCACAACCTTTTTGTTTCCATCTAGATAAGTAAGCTGTCATGTAGCCAATGCATTGAAATATTTTTATCCTTCTACACTTCATTTTGTCTTGATTGGACTCTCATAATGACGGTTTGGCACCCAGGACAGTGTATTTAGTTAGTTTTTGTGGTTTTGAGCATAGCTCCTCCCCTTTCTAGTTGACCACACCCCTTCCCTTTGACCCCCACCCATTCAGCTGTCTCCTGCAGCCGCCCTTTGATTTGAAGTCACCAGCCGCCACTGGAATAGAGGTCATTGTAATTGTAGCTATTCAAACAGAAAAGTAGAAATTACTTACACTTGCCCAGTATATTAAATGGGACCTCAAAGTTACATATAAACAAGCACACCTTCCCAAACATGCCCAACAACAATCAAGTGTACCCGCTCCAACATGATAGGAATCCAACTGTAAAACTTCCGCTTAGTAAATAAACACACCAAAGTAAAAGGTCAGCTAAGTAGTTCAGAAATTCCCTTGATTCGGCTGTTCGGGTGTCTGTTTAGGCCACAATATTTTAAAAAAACAATCTGTCCAAACCTTAATCCTGTATCAGGTATCCAGTTGAGTTCAAGACCTAAAAAGCAATCCTGGGTTCAATAATCCAAACCACCACACCACAGCGTGTCTGGGAAATGAATGTGCCAGTCAGACTGAATAAAGCATCTATGCTCTCTGTCAATCAGAATTATATCTAACTGCATTTAGGCCCAGTTAATAAGCTGCTGCACCATGAAACGTACACAGTCGCTTTCTTTTATACCCTCTGAGATACTATTGAACAATAGTTTCCCTCTCCTGTGTCTGTTCTCAATCTCCAGTAACTTTTCTTTGATTTCTTCTTGACTGGCTTCCAGCTTTGCAGGTCTCATTGTTTTTTCTCTTTTTATCTGCAATGCCATTAGACTATCTGATTGCAAAGAAATGGCTGCTTTCACAGTCTCCAGTCTTTTATCAACTGTCTTTATATATTCTGTCAACATTTCACTAATTTTCAAGACTTCCACATAGACTTTGTTTTTCCTTGATATCTGACTCTGCCATCTTATCCTCTTGTTGTGCATTTCCATCTACTGAATCTAACTCTGCCATATGGCCTTTTGCATCAGATACATAAAAGTGCCATTTCCTTCACAAAATTTGAAGACAAATCACTTTTCCCATTTCTTTCTGGTCATTAGGGCAGCCCCAGCCTTTCACTTAGAGTTTTATTGAATTAACTTTGCATTTCCCAGTGTTTATTGATCTTTTGTTTAAATCATGGAAGAAGACTATCACTTTGCTTCTGTGCATCTTGGCATCATACCAGGAGTCCGTAGGTGTGGAAGTCTTGAGATATGAAGTATTATACTGAAGTGAGGCATGGCAAAGCAACCTTGACTTCCTCCTGCTGGATTTGACTTGGAAAATCAAGACACACCATCTTAGAAATGACTTTTTTAAAACTTTTTTTTATATCACAGTGTACTAGTGCTTATTTCAAAGTCATGTTTTGTGACATTTTTTCATCCAAAACTGGTCTGGTTGGTTCTCCACTGTTCAGGGAATGGGTGCGACTGTTGTTGTTTTCTAACAGGAATTAAGTTTAGATGATCTGAGTGTTTTGTTGTCTGCTTTAAACTCACTTTGTCTGTGGATATTAGTACTTTATTGTAGTGAGCTGCAACATGACAAACCTGTCCTGAACTTTTGCTACCACATTTTGCTTGAATAACAGTCCTACAACATCTGGGAAGTGACTTTGTTTTACTTATTTTATACATTAGAGTGTGCTACTGCTGATGTCAAAATCCTATTTTGAGGTTATGTACTGTAGAACTTTTTACTTTTTAAATTGAACTAGCTAATTCCTACTGATGCAAGAAAAGACTACTGTTGTTGTCTCTAGACCTGAATTAGTATGTGTATTTTGGGTGTTAACTATAATTAGCCTATGTGGTCTTATTGTTTGTTGTCAACTTGGAAAACAGACAAATCATATGGGAAGTGCTGGGCTTAGTACACAGGGTTTGTAGAGTATACAACACTTTATAAGGATGCATCCAACTGTAGCAGGTGCTCACTTTGCTAAATGTCCTTATCCCCCAACCCCCAAACTAAACTATTCACATTATTTTTATAATTTAACTATCTGGGCTAATGGGTCTACCTGACATGGTCAACAGTTCATATGGTCGACAGTTTATTTGGTCGACAGTTCATTTGATCGACAAGCATTTTAGGTGGGGGGCTTTGCCCCCCACCCCCCCCAATGTGGGGGCTGTGCCCCCCACACCCCCCTAACTATATATATCAACTCCAGGGTTGCACAACATTGGGGAAGGGGGCAAATCTGCTTGTCAACCAAATGAACTGTCGACCATATCAGTGTCGATTATATGAACTGTCGACCATGTGAAGGGGACCCGGGCTAATATACCTTAGTGCTTAATCATGTGCCAGCAATTTGCAAAACTATTTACTAGCATAGTTAGATTAGCATAGCTACTGTTGTTGTCTTAGGTCTAATGTACTCTAGTGATCACTTAAACATGGCTGCACTTGGTTGTTAGTCATAGTTTGTGTCACTATCTGATTGCTAGTGACATTGGATTTAGCATTGCTACTATTTTTCCTCATGGCTGCTTGTCTTGCAAAATTTCTATTGTAGTATTTATTGTGTTATTTCTTAATTAGTTGCTGACATTGTTCCCCCATGTCTGTTGTATTTAAAATGTCCTTGTCACTTACTTTGCTGCATTACTTCTTTACTGTACCACATTTAATGCTGTGGTATCCAGTAGTGGTGTTGATGTCTTGACTGCTGTGTTGAGACACCCATGCTTTTTGTACCAAGCTTCTTCTATAATATTTTATCTGTTCTATTAACTGCCTCTTACAATCAGTTGTAACCTGTCACTTTTGGAATATTGGAATCAATTGTAATCTGTCACTCTGAATATTGTTGTATCGTTCGGCTTTTGTCAGTCAGGGGTCGCCACAGCGGAACTCCAGTCCGCTAATGATTGGCAGTAGATTTTTACGTACTGAGTTGCCAGCCCTGACGCACAACCTTCAACGAAGGTACTCCCATTCACGGATGTCTCCACACAGAAGACGCTTTAGCTGAGAATCAAACAGGATGTCTTACTGTGAGGCGACAACGCTACCGCAGCACCACCACCATGTCACTCTTTGAATATTATGCTTTGGAATTGTTGTCTGCTGCATAGTCATTCATTAATACCTTAGCACTGCAATGAACATCACATATGGCATTGTGGTGCTCATGCCTACCATTCAGGTATTCTTACATTACACTGCATTTTACATCTCATGGATTATTGTACTGTGGCATCTATTTATGGTGTTCAGTCTAGGCTTATAATATTATACTGTATTGATCTGTGCCGTATCATATTGTACAGTGGTCTTATAATATTATACTGCATTGATCTGTGCCGTATCATATTGTACAGTGGTCTTATAATATTATACTGTATTGATCTGTGCCATACCATATTGTACAGTGGTCTGGTGTATTATACTGTATTGATCTGTGCCATATCATATTGTACAGTGGTCTTATAGTATTATACTGTATTGATCTGTGCTGTATCCTATTGTACAGTGGTCCGGTGTATTATACTGTATTGATCTGTGCCATATCATATTGTACAGTGGTCCGGTATATTATACTGTGTTGATCTGTGCCGTATCATATTGTACAGTGGTCTGGTGTATTATACTCTGTTGATCTGTGCCATATCATATTGTACAGTGGTCTGGTGTATTATACTGTGTTGATCTGTGCCGTATCATATTGTACAGTGGTCTGGTGTATTATACTGTGTTGATCCATGCCGTATCATATTGTACAGTGGTCTTATAATATTATACTGTATTGATCTGTGCTGTATTATATTGTACAGTGGTCTGGTTTATTATACTGTGTTGATCTGTGTCTTATCATATTGTACAGTGGTCTTATAATATTATACTTTATTGATCTGTGCTGTATCATATTGTACAGTGGTCTTATAATATTATACTGTATTGATCTGTGCTGTATCATATTGTACAGTGGTCTTATAATATTATACTGTATTGATCTGTGCCGTATCATATTATACAGTTGTCTTATAATATTATACTGTATTGATCTGTGCCGTATCATATCGTACCGTGGACTTATAATATTATACTGTATTGATCTGTGCCATATCATATTGTTCAGTGGTCTTATAATATTATACTCTATTGATCTGTGTCGTATCATATTGTTCAGTGGTCTTATAATATTATACTCTATTGATCTGTGCCGTATCATATTGTATAGTGGTCTGGTGTATTATACTGTGTTGATCCATGCCGTATCATATTGTACAGTGGTCTTATAATATTATACTGTATTGATCTGTGCTGTATCATATTGTACATTGGTCTGGTTTATTATACTGTGTTGATCTGTGCCGTATCATATTGTACAGTGGTCTTATAATACTATACTGTATTGATCTGTGCTGTATCATATTGTACAGTGGTCGGGTGTATTATACTGTATTGATCTGTGCCGTATCATATTGTACAGTGGTCTGGTGTATTATACTGTGTTGATCCATGCCGTATCATATTGTACAGTGGTCTTATAATATTATACTGTATTGATCTGTGCTGTATTATATTGTACAGTGGTCTGGTTTATTATACTGTGTTGATCTGTGCCTTATCATATTGTACAGTGGTCTTATAATATTATACTTTATTGATCTGTGCTGTATCATATTGTACAGTGGTCTTATAATATTATACTGTATTGATCTGTGCTGTATCATATTGTACAGTGGTCTTATAATATTATACTGTATTGATCTGTGCCGTATCATATTATACAGTTGTCTTATAATATTATACTGTATTGATCTGTGCCGTATCATATCGTACCGTGGTCTTATAATATTATACTGTATTGATCTGTGCCATATCATATTGTTCAGTGGTCTTATAATATTATACTCTATTGATCTGTGTCATATCATATTGTTCAGTGGTCTTATAATATTATACTCTATTGATCTGTGCCGTATCATATTGTACAGTGGTCTGGTGT
The DNA here is from genome assembly GCF_019279795.1 of Protopterus annectens. Taxonomy (NCBI): domain Eukaryota; kingdom Metazoa; phylum Chordata; order Ceratodontiformes; family Protopteridae; genus Protopterus; species Protopterus annectens. The sequence goes on along the minus strand of NC_056751.1, from coordinate 29,295,248 downwards.
ATTATACTGTGTTGATCCATGCCGTATCATATTGTACAGTGGTCTTATAATATTATACTGTATTGATCTGTGCTGTATCATATTGTACATTGGTCTGGTTTATTATACTGTGTTGATCTGTGCCGTATCATATTGTACAGTGGTCTTATAATACTATACTGTATTGATCTGTGCTGTATCATATTGTACAGTGGTCGGGTGTATTATACTGTATTGATCTGTGCTGTATCATATTGTACAGTGGTCTTATAATATTATACTGTATTGATCTGTGCCATATCAAATCGTACGGTGGTCTTATAATATTATACTGTATTGATCTGTGCCATATCATATTGTTCAGTGGTCTTATAATATTATACTCTATTGATCTGTGTTGTATCATATTGTACAGTGGTCTTATAATATTATACTGTATTGCTCTGTGCCGTATCATATTGTACAGTGGTCTTATAATATTATACTGTATTGATCTGTGCCCTATCATATTGTACACTGGTCTGGTGTATTATACTGTGTTGATCTGTGCCGTATCATATTGTACAGTGGTCTGGTGTATTATACTGTATTGATCTGTGCTGTATCATATTGTACAGTGGTTTGGTGTATTATACTGTGTTGCACTATTTTACATTGTTTTGCTATTTTGCTCTCCCTTTTTATTTCATACATCTCCTATTTCCTTCTGGATAGGAAGTTTCACCCAAATTCCATAATATCGTAAACAATATTGCAATGGGCTTTTCCAATTCAACCATGGCTCCTCAGTCTGTCTCTCCCCATTTTCTGCCAGTTTACTCACACTAGGCACACAGAGGCATTGTACAACCTGCTATGTGCTTACTGATGTCCATTTGTTATTACTATAAAAAGAGTCTATATGTAAGCAGTGCAGATACTTATTACAACACACAAACTGATTGCCAGCACCCATGCTAACACTGTACCCACAGAGGGCAAGACAAGCACTAATCTACCCACTGGTGAGCTGCTAATAAAAGCACTTACAATATCATAAAGATCTCCTATACCTGGTACTGTAAACATTGGCATCACCATCAAAACTTCAGCAATACGCTCTTATTCCATACTACATATAGTTTCTTCCACCAGCAACAAAGACAAAAATAACCAGAGTGGTTTGGCCAGGCCTTACAGTTACAAAAGCAGTTCACAAACCATGATAATGTAGTCATTATAGATGACATTATTGTACAACACACCAACACACTACTCATAAGACTACACAAAGATAGGGTAGTAGCCAGCTGCCTCTCGGGTCCTGCATAATACTGTATGACCAGGGTGCTTAAGTTCCTTCACCGAAGTATGAATGCGACATGATAGTTTTTCATGTGGTTTTGAATAACGTGCCATGAAATATGAAGTATATAGAGGGGCATGATTTCGTTCTCTGAGTATGTATTTAAGGCTGGAAGAAATTTAGTGATGGTGTTGTGGTATGTATGTGTGGAGCTGGCCTTCCTGATTATAGAATATGTAGATATTTATGTTGTGACTGAAAATCGATCCAGTGCAGTGGAAACATTCTCATACATGGTATTTTGCTCCCTACAACTCATTTATGTCTGCAATTGCTGATTGCAGTAATGCTGGAGAGGAATCACTTTTTTATGTCTGTCGTTATTCAAAATGTCATCATCTGTATGCTAAACAAGTATTATCTCTAGGCGAATCAGGCAGAGGATGACCCTGAACCCTTCATATTCTAATATTTATAAAGAAAACCTCATCATATCCTGGTCAACTATAGATCCCCATACATGACACTCACAAATCATGATTCATATCTTAATAAACTAGACTCCCTCTTCACTGACCAAAACACAATTGTTTTAAGGGACCTCAACTACCTATCCATAAAGTGACACACACAAAACTCAAAAAATAAATATGCAGAATGTTTACCTGACTTTATTAATAAAGATTCCTTCATTCAAAATTGTTTTCCTCTCCAACAGCCTCTCTGTATTTCCCGCTCATTGTTTAAACCAGATAACTGCATTGTAATGTTCACCATACAGCCTCAGTACAGGTTAATATCCAGCCCAACTGTCTTTAGAGATTTCTTCAAGTCCGGCCTCTTTATGCTTGTTGTTGACTTGAGATGGCTTGACAGTCTCTAGTCCCTATGCACAGATAATAAAAGTGCACTCCAAGGCAGAAAGCACCAGCACTACTGGTCCAGACAGAATACTGGCCTGTTTCCAGGTCAGTACAAAATATGCCTTCTGAAACCAGCATCATATTTATCTGTTTTTTTGTTTGTCTGTGTGTTTGTTTATTTGTATATATTTGTTTATAGGGATAGTGCACTGATCTCAAAGGACCATTTGCAGGCACAGCCTGGGTGAATAGGCTCACATAAGAAATGAACAAAACATATTTACAGGTAAAAATGATATGCTAAAAAAAAAATATATATATATATATATATATATATATATATATATATATATATGTTGTTGTTTGTCTTTCGGCTTTTTCCCGGTAAGTTGTCACCACAGCGGAACTCCGGTCCACTAATGATTGGCAGTAGATTTTTACGAAACGGAGGTGCCAGCTCGACACCCAACCTTCAATGAAGGTACGCCCATTTGCATAAGCATGTCTTTCGAACGCTACCCAACCGCAGGGAGGACATGCAGATTTCACAGAGAAGGCACTCCCAAGCCTCATCGAGAATCGAACAGGAGAACCTCTTGCTGTGAGGTAACAATGCTACCGCCGTACCACCGCGATATATATATATATATATATATATATATATTATATACCCCCCCAACTATATATAACAACTCCACAGTCGCACAACAGTGGGGAGGGGGGCAAAACCCAGGTTTTTGCCTTGACTACTTTTGTCAATGAAATGAGCTGGCAACGAAATGGGTTTCAGTGAAATGGGCTGTCAGCGAATAGAAGTAGACCCATATATAAATATATATATATATATATATATATATATATATATATATATATATATGGGTCTACTGGAAAACACCGAAAATCCACTTGTTAGAAAATGAACAGTGGATTTTCGGTTTCGCGAAAGTGCACTTCTGCCAAGAACAGTTCAACTAACGTTTAAGGAACACGGATGCCAAAGCACACTACAGTGGGGGAAGGGAGTTTACATGGTTCCCCACTGTAGTGCAATCTCAGAGTTGGTATATTTAAGTAAGACGGTGTGTGGGGCACAGCCCTCCACATGGGGGGGTGCAAAAACAATGTTTAATTTTTTTTATCGGCTCGTTGAACCGATGTTCGTGCAAGTGCACTTTCACTTAAGTGCACTTTCTTGGAGGTGTGGGTCTACAGTCTAATTTCAAAGATGTGAGTTTTCAAAGTTATACAGTATACCTACATATATATATATATATATATATATATATATATATATATATATATATATAGATCTATCTTAGTAGATCGACATGTTAAAAGAGCGAACACGAATTAACTGACGCCAGAAGATCGCAAGTCACTTTACCGACGCCAGAAGATCGACAAGGCAGAAGACCGACGGAGGAAGACACCGACGCTGAGAACACTGCGATGGGGAAAGGATGTGTAAGTATGCGGTAGTGACGGACGATAGGGTGCGAGTAAGGTAAGTGTGCGATGTTGGTGGTCTGCAGGGGTAGGGGTGGGATAAGTGAGTTAGGGTTAGGGTGCGAGTAAGGTAAGTGTGCGATGTTGGTGGTCTGTAGGGGTAGGGTTGGGATAAGTGAGTTAGGGTTAGGGTGCGAGTAAGGTAAGTGTGCGATGTTGGTGGTCTGTAGGGGTAGGGGTGGGATAAGTGAGTTAGGGTTAGGGTGCGAGTAAGGTAAGTGTGCGATGTTGGTGGTCTGTAGGGGTAGGGGTGGGATAAGTGAGTTAGGGTTAGGGCGCGGGTTAGGTGAGTGTGCGATAGTGACGGACCTTAGGGTAAGGGTTTGGGTTAGGGTTGTAGATAGTTGTGTATGTATGGGTTAGTGTTTGTTTGTAAGGATTTTGGTGTGCTTGTGTTGTGTGTGTGGGTTTTGGATAGGGGATTTGTTTTGTTTGTTGGTATGATGTGTCGGGTGTATGCGATGTCGTGTTTGTGCACTGTCGATCTTCTGGCGTCGGTGAAGTGACTTGCGATCTTTTGGCGTCGGTTAATTCGTGTTCGCTCTTTTAACATGTTGATCTACTAAGGTAGATCCATATATATATATATATAAGTATATATATATATATGTATATATATATATATAGAGAGAGAGAGAGAGAGATTTATATATGTATACATATTTACAGATGCATGAGAATGCTACAGCATTTAGTTCAAGAAGCAGTCAAAACGTGGATGGAAAAATGGAATTATACTTAGCAGAGCTTTAAGGATAAGATGTAACCATATTGACTGAGATGGCTTATGCTACAGTGATAGCAGTATATCATTATATAGTGAGGTAATAAGACATTAGATGAGGCAAGGGAGAATAGTTGCAGGAAAGGATACCATGGGGAGAAGACAGGAAAAAGGGGAAAGAGGCATCAGGGGGAAGAAGAGTAGAAAGGAGAAAAAGTATGAGAGAGATGCAAAGAGAAGAGGGAAGCAGAATGAGTGAGAGGTGGTAAGTAAAGGAGTGTCAATATAAGATAAGGAAAGATTAAATAGGGATATAAGGGTTTGAGAGAGAGAGATAGGGTTCATGTAACAAAACCTGAGTGAGTACAGCTGCACTTTGGGTTAAGAAATGTTCCTTTAGCTATTGTCTGAAGTCTAAGAACATTTGAACATCTTGGCTGAGGGAGGAATGGAGACCCACAGTTTAGGTGCTAGAATAGAGAATGCACAGTCAGTGCAATAATGTTTATTTTTTTGGAGTTAGTAGGGTGGGTTGAGATTTAGAGATATCCCTGGTATTATATGTGGGATCTGGGTGAAAAAGATTATGAGTGAGAGGGGCTAAAGACATTGTGAATTAGTGATCTTAGTAGGAGGTTGGCTGTCAAATGTACTAGGAGCAATTTGACTTTCTCAAGAGCACAAGAGAAAGGTAGTGGTGCTCATTATTGGGGGAGTTAGAAATTAAGAGGCAGATTTTATTGGACATGGTTTGTAAGGTTGTGGCAGTTTTTTTTGAGGCTGCAGCTATAATGGGTAGTCCATATTTGAGTTGAGATAAGAGTATGCCTTTGTCTGTGGCAACTTTGGCTGTCCTGGAGAGAAGAAGTGATAGATCGTTTGCCCAGAACAGTAGTTTGTTGACCAAATGAATCTTGATCTAATCTGTTCAACCATGGGTCTATATCACCACATCAAATGGTGATAACTTTGAACACCCTTTGTTTGAACCTAAAAGTCTGAAAACCCTAAACAGCAAACTCACGAAACAGCGATACTTTTACCAGGGAAAAAAAGTCACTGCTCCATTAAAAAAAAAACACAACTTTAAAACAAACAAAAGTGGGGGCTTCACCCCCCCACCCTACTTAAATATACCAACTCCGAGATCGCACTACAGTGGAGGAAATAGCAAAGCCCCGAAGACGGCCCACTGATTGTTTTTCCCTGGGAAAAAAATTGATGTTCTGTAACTTTGCGGTTTAGGGCATTCTGACGTTTCGGTTCGAGCAAACGGCTTTCAAACTTATCACCATTCAATGTGGTGATATAGACCCTTCAACCACAGACTCTCCACTGGATATGGACTGCAAGCATAGAAAATGTGATATCAATGCTCCCACAATGACAACGATAGGCCTATCAGCCTGAGCAGCATCATTTGCAAGGTGATGGAATGTATCAACATGGAGTTCATAAAGTGACATGAAAGCTCTTTGGCTGACCACATTTGTGGACAGTTGTAATCATTCCCCCTCCCTTTTTGGGCTTCTATAACAGGCAAAATGTTTTAATCCCTTATAGTTTATGAGCTCATAAATTACAATAGGAAGACTTTCCAGTTCTATGTTGACATACAGTAATTTGGCAGGCAGGGATTCATGTACAAAAATAACAATGCCTCATCGAGTGGTATTTGTACACAGCCAAGGAAATTTACGATATCTCTTAATGTTTATTTCTTCCATATACCAAACTTTTATGATGAGTAGAACTTTATACCCATTTACATAAACAATCAAATATAACTCATCAGTCTGACATTTGTATAGTATATAGTTATAGTGTGATTAGTTCATCTGCAGTGAGGATGGGGCAGGGTTGTTGCTTTCTAACTGGTGCTTGGGGTTTAAAATGTTTTAACTACTTCTTCCATGTTCCCAGTAAATTGTTTTCTCTCAGTATAGCTCAGATGAAATCTATCCTTACCAAAAATGAAGTATATTCTTTAAAGGCATCCCAGTTCGTGCAATTACTAAATTATTACTCAAACAAAAGTTATTTAACCACCTATGAGCAGCAGAGCAATTTCTACAACTATTCCTTAGTAACTCCCCTAAAAGTTTGAGAGCATCACAATGATTAAGACTTCCTAATCTGCAGACTGTGATAGTTTTCTTTATCATAAGATGAATGTGGTCTTGCAGTTTTATTCAGCATGGAGTCCCCATTGTAAACAGAACATAGAAAAAAGTAGTATTATTTTAGTTAGCAAAGTGAATGGATCGAAATGTAACATTTCCCCTCTAAAACCTATATTTTCAGTCTTCTCTTAATGGATGGAAAAATAACATTTTCATCAGATTTACAACTATTAGTTTTCCTTTTGGAACCTCTGGTGCTGCATCCACCACTACAGCACCAAGATGGCTAACAGATTGTCAGATACTAGAAATGGGGTCATTACCTATATGAGTGCCTGAAGAGTCATGAAATACGGGTTTAGAGTTTAACTTACTCTGTGTATGAAGTCTATTTTATGTGGGCAACATTCACTTATCTAGAAGTGCTTGTCACTTGTCAATTAACATAATCTATCACTATGCACATTCAGTCTATACTGCCATTTCATGAGTTACAACAGAAACTATTCTGTTTGCACTTGTCAGTCCAATTTTGTGTTTCATTAACCTTAACTGTGCTTCCATATTTTTATGTCTTCCACTCATCTTAGCAACTGTGCTTCCATATCCCCCACACTGACACACTTGCAAATGTGTACTGTCATGTCCTGATTAGACATGATTAGAACAATATCCTTCCCTAAAGTTGAACATGCTACTTTTACAACAATGGAAGATAATACAGTAAAAAGAATGAATGTATGTACAGTTGAATGAAACTAGCAACTTGCTATTTGAGGTGCAGACTAGTTTTAAAGTGTGAAGAAAATAAAAACTTTGTCTTGTCTCGTTTAATGATAGCTAGACAAGGTTAAGCATACTACACTATTTATGAAGCTGCTTGTTTGCAGTTGCAGCACAAATAAACAATACAATGTCCCTATTGCAACCTTAGCAGTACCTGCTCTGATCACAGTCAGTATTACACAGCAGTAAAATAAAACTTTCAGCAGAAATACAGATGTTAATATATTAAGACATCCTCATTGAGGGAGTACAGATGGCTTCCCTTTGTACAAAAACTGCTTTATAAACGTTTGCTGATGGGAAGTAGAGTTCTAGGTATTTTTTAAGATATCTGTGATTCTGTATTCTTTCCATTAGTTATTATTCCACTAAATGATGCGTCTGTTGATTGATGTTTTAGTGATTTGTATTCACCTTTTTGTGATTCGACCAAAGTTTATGTGAAGGCATGTGATGGCAGTATAGCGATACTACTGTGATACAGTGGTTATAGCTTTAAGAAGAAACCAAGTATAATGTAACCACCCCATACTCAGTTGTCTCAGTAAAGCTCCTGATGCAAATGCACTGGATTCAGCTTCTTTATTCAGCCGTTATTGAAAATATGTGTAAAGAAAACAAGTGCATGCATTGTACTCCCTGTGTTGCATTTAATAATGCATAACTTCAAGAATAACAAAATTGGAAGACAAGCTTGTATCTTACTGGAATGTTTTAAACCTTCCGTGTATACTAGAGATCTGCTCACCTGCACATGAAGCTAAAATATATGCCTGAAAAAAATAGCAACTTTCTAACAGGGCCAGAGATGTATCTTACTAGAAACTGCTGAGCACCAAGAATTTATTTGTTTATTATACATATATCTGTAAGAAATCAAGTTCCAAATGCTGCTAAGTTGTGAGTTAAGGCTTTATCTGCATTTTGTCACAAGGTCAGTTATTTATAAGGACTAAAATAATAAAATAACTTTCATGCCTTGGGTCTCCTGATTCTGATAAGTGAGCCTTATTGGACTCCACTGAGAATCATTTACTTTAACTATAATATTCTGAATGAAAACACTAGAAGAATGGTGATCGACAGTGAGTATAGACATACATCGCACACTGTACTAAGGTAAAATAATACATAGAAATAAAGCTGATGTGATAAAGAATGACCCCATAGATTTAAGAAATGGGGAGTATGAATAGTCCTGGGCATTATTTTGTGCTATTAATGTCAAAATTTTCCATTTCTCTGTGTACATTTTACTGTACATTGTGTATTATAAACCATATGTGTTGGTGAATGAAATCATTTGAAACTGAAGCTCTGTTAGGTGTATCTTAGCAGCAGGTTACTCTAATTATAGGAAGTAGCTCTCTTGTCTTTGTAATTTGTTGACGAATATAGTATTACAGCTAAGGCATGACACATCTTCTGTCAGCAGAGCTCAAGACACCAATTGGAAATGTGTCATCTGCATTTTTGAAGTCACAAACACTACTTTTAGAAAGGAGGATATATGTTGCCTTATTTTTCATTTATTTACTCTGCTGAAAATTAGTGTGATTATTGAATAATGGCAGATGAGAGGTCCATAGTTTCCTGTCTGACTGTTACATTTTTAGTCAATTAAACACTCTCTATATGCATTTGTTAGGAAACAAGTTACAATGAAGTTTCTTTGGAAAAGGAAGACTTTCATTCACAACCTCTTATATTTTGTCCCCTCCTGCCATGATGGCCTCCTTGTGGACACTCAGTTGAAGAGATCAGTAACCTGTCCATGAATCATAGTGTCTACATACAAATGAGATCTGCAACCTGTGGGTCATATGATGGTCCTTCAGAAATGGCATGCATGATTAATTGTCATAGTTCCAAGGCATCAATATTTTGATGCGTTATTGCTGTCTGCCCTCTGTTAAAGAATTAAAAAAAATCTAAGGACCAACAGAAAACATAAAGTAGCTGTAGGAGAAAGAGGAGCAGAAATCCAGATGGAGTCAGGATAGAGGAAATGTATTTCATATAGTTTACAAATCTTAAATATTTCAAGTAAGGAAAATAATATGAGCTTTACTTCTACTTTACTGGTTATCAGTTATTAAATTGTTTTCTTCACATATGATGCTTTAAAATGAGCTTTTTAAGCTGTAATCAGGAAAACTTATGTCTGTGAGAATATTTTAGGCATCAGATAGTACAAAAACGAACACATTTATTGCCTATATCACTCCCAATGGTTGCACAGAAGATATTCTAAGGAATTTAAAATATTGCCGCCCAGTTCATTTTAAGATGGTGCATATTTTGCATGGATATCTACGCCGGCCATGTTCTAGATATTTACTGTGGTGTCACAGGATGATGTTTATAGTCAAACACTGGTCATTAAGATTTACTACATGCTTTAAAAACATGCCAGTTAACTAAATGTTTGTGTAACATCTGTACTAATTAACAATGTACTGAAGTACATTTTCTACCATGTGCCGCTCTCTGTTTTCCAAGTAATATACTGACAAAATAAGCAAACTCTATGTGAGCAGAAAGACATTTTAGTTCGAAGTAAGTGGGATTATATAAACTGTCTTCCATTTTTTAACCTACCTGCACTCTTGAGAAACAAAATGTGAGCCGCCACAGATGTCTGAAGGGGAAAAAGGCTGTATTTTCTCTCGGTGAGCATGAAGAAGTGACAGGCATTGAGATTTAAATGACAGTGGCTGACATGAGCAGGCACAATTAGAAGTCATAATGGGCTTCGAAGTAACAAATTATCATTTCATGTCTCTCGTCAGGAAAACATTAACAAGGCAATATTTAGACAAGTGACCTGAACTATGACAATAAAGAAAGCTAATGCACTTAGGAAGGCTGGGGAGAGAATGCCTCTTAAATAAAAATCAAAGAATGGCTTAGATTTCCTTGCACAGAAGACTAAGAATGTGCTATAAACTGTATTTTCTTATCCATTAACAAAAAAGTCAGGGGAGAGCTGTCTGTATAGCTGTACATATGAATGCACATCCGTATGAAGGACTCTATTGTCCTTCTCCCACGGTAAACATCTGCCACTGAAACACTGCTCTAGCTCATGTAAGTTGCTGTATTAGTTCAGAGTCTTTTACTCTTCTCTTCCCAACTAGTAATGAGCTATTGATTTTAATTATGAAGGTGCTGTACTTTCCTGGAACTTTGCTAGTTTCTTATTGTGTTTACAGATACAGCCAAATCCTCACAGGATTTATCTGTCTGCATGGTTTACCATTCTAATCTCAGTGAAGATGTGATTTATATAAAATCCAGCTTCACAGGTCTCAACAATGCTGAAAGGAAGAGACTTCAGTTTTGGGATAGAGATTATTAATTATGATGCAGCTAGCAGTTTCACTTCATATAAGAGGACTCCTTTACTCCCATAGGTTTGGACTTTTTGGAGAAACTTCATCACTTTTTGTTGTCTTTTAAATAAAAGTTTAAAAGAGCCAACAACATCAGGTGCTTGGAGAGATTGTTAATATATATTGGGGCTCAGTTCCTCTTCGTTGTAATGTATAAACTTAATATGTGGAAAGAAGCATATTTTCTAAAAAAAACAGTCTTGGGTTATAATGGATTTAAGGGTCTAATGACCAAGCAGGCATGTATGCAGTCATTTGTGCATCTACAAACACACACAAGCACATGCACACAAACCAAGTATATACCTGTATTTTTATGGTTATACATAAGTGGCCTATTTTAATTTATTTCACATGTTCAGATTCAAATGCAAACATACATGCATCAGAAGTACAGGCCCAACAATACTTATACAGTAATGGTCATATTTACCTCATGAGTTCATAGTCTGGGGACTGTATAAAATAAATTACAGAGACACATTGCCTGCTGATGTGATGTTTAAGCAATATTCTGACTACTACTTTTTCCCAGGATTATAGATTACAGTTTATGGGTCAGATATGTAAGCATTTGTTTTTATATGTAATTAACATAAATATAGGGCCTGCACTATGCCAAAAAGTTGCACCATATATCCTAATGGAAATGGTAAAAAATATTGCTCAGCTATATTAAAAATAAAGCTAGGAATATTTCACACAATCATGTGCTGCACTGTACCAAATATAGGAGAGGAAACTTATAGTGGGGAGTATATTACGTTATCAAACTTTTAAAAGATCGAACGTCATATGGTCAGCACCATATGATCAAACTTTTAAAAGTTCGAACATTTCAACGGCGATCTCTGTATAGCACAGAATGAGAAGATTTCCCTTTTCTGCACTGTAGTGCGATCTCAGAGTTGGTATATTTAAAGAGTGGAGAGTGTGGGACACAGCCAGTTAGATTTTTTCTGTTGTTTATTTTTTTTTAGGTTTTCTAACTGTTAAAAGTTCGATCATATGGGCTCGACCATATGATGTTCAAACTTTTAACAATTCGATAACGTAATATAAACCCCTTATAGTACAGTATTCTGTACCACTCTTTATGATTTATATAGAATGCCTTGAAATTTTTAAGAAATGGACATCCCAAGTAGAAGCTCTTCTGAATATAAAATGAGAGACAAATGGGGAGGAGGAGAGTTGGAGCAGAGAGAGAAGAATATAAGCCATTTCTGCACATGTCATGAATTCCAAGCAAGTATAGAAAAATGTAGAGGGAGCAGAGAAGTCTAACATGCAACTGTAGAACTTGTTGAATACCTGAGCAGCATAACAAATAAAACACAACAGGTATTACAATAAAGTAATAAACACTTACCCTGCAAACATATAAAATACTTTGCAAACATTAAACTAAACCAAAATTATATGTAGGTGTGTGTGTGTGTGTGTGTGTGTGTGTGTGTGTGTGTGTGTGTGTGTGTGTGTGTGTGCCTGTAAGACAGAGAGAAACAGGTATTATTTTTCCATTATAGTTGGCTTTCTCTTTTATAAAATATAAATAAACACGTTATATCAAAAACATACACATGAAATGAGTATCTGATAATCTTATCTATCATATGGAGAAAACATAATTTTTAATATGATGAACAACAAACAGTTGTTTAGCAGTGAGCAGTAAGTATCCTCATACCTCTCAACCTCTTAGAGCAATGAATCTGGCAAAGGCATGGATAACAGGAGAACAAAGGCTTGAAAATAGGGACAAGTTTTTAATATTGCTCTTACAAACTTAGAAAGTTGATGGGATAACAGGTTTTGCATTAGCATGAATTTTTCTGCAGATTATGAAGTTTGTAACTGAAATGTCTGTCATTATAGTCTAACTTCAGTCCTTAATATTTTGCCACTAATTTGCCAGAAAACTGCAATTTTATGAGAAATAGACCAAAAATATGAGACAAAAACAGGGGCATTCTGTGAAAATTTGTGCAGTTCAGAGGTATGCCTCAGATAAATATATATATATATATATATATATATATATATATATATATATATATATATATATATATATATATATATATATACATATATATATATATATATATATATTGTCAGAAATCTTGTGCGCATTCTATCACATCTTTATTGCCCATGTTGCAGTCCTGCATGCACTGCTAATATGTATTTGCACTGGTTGAGTTTCAATATATGTGCTGTGTATTTATCTATATCCATATATTCCTTATATGTGGTGTGGCTGCAGTAATGAAGGCATCCACTGAGAACCAGTCACTAAAATGAATACTGAAGAAACAACTAAATACATGTTCTTCATTCTAGTTTCCAAAAGAATCACACACATACACACAAAACAGCCCACACATACAAAACACCACACACACAAACAGAAATGTAGCAACAGTGGCATGCATACCTGAAGTGTAAGCAGCATGCCATCAGCCTTGCAAATTACACCAATCAGACCACAGATTGTACATAGGCAAGGACCTACAACCATATGTGGGAAATACACATAGGCATGCATATGACCAAGGTAACAATAAAAAGGTTTTGTGTATTGAAGTGTAAGATTTATTTATACTTTGTTAGCAAGGGTTTATAATTTGTCCAAAGACCTTGCTTAGCCATGACCCTGGCCATGACAGTGAAGACAGTAACAGGCAAGAAATACATTTAGGGATACCTAAAAAAAAAAAAAAACAATGCTGTCATTAAGGCATTTGACAAAGGCTACCCTTCAGGGCATGACATGTTTTACTGCTGCAGCAGGTATTGCAGTCTTACATAACAGAAATGTTGGAGAACCTGGGAATTCTTAATGCATGGTGCAGCATTCACTGACATTGTGAGCAAATGGCACTCAGTTATCAGTAGCCATGGCAATAGAATACCCTCACCAATACGAAGCAGTGCAGTCAGACATATCTGAAAGGTAATATGAGGTCCACAGTATAATAGTTACCTACCATAGTTCTTCATTGCATTGCAATTGACAGGATACAACAAACTAGCTCAGAGTTATGTAGTAGGTATCACTACAACTTCAGGGAATATTAATGAGCATGCATGAATTGTTGCTAACATGGGAAACTGGGAATCCATAGAGCAACAATCACATACTTAATGTATACACTGCAACACAGCTGGCAGTATTCTGCACATCTGAACCACACCTGTAGCACAGCTGTTAGCAAAGAATGTGATGCTCACTAACCTGTATTGCAGTTTTGCCAGTACATGATCCTGATTGGTGTATGAAACTGACAGTGTTGTCAGTGCCAGCCACGGCCACTCACAGATGGTGCACCTCATTAACATGTATGACATCATCAGGAAGATGCACAGTGCTAAAAGTTTAGCCTTCAATGCAACTTGTGCTGGAGCTAGTCAGGTCACATGCCTCATAACAGATGAGAAGTTCTGTTCTCCATTCTTTCATAGAGCAGTGGGCAACCAATCTGAACACAAGGTATGTAGTGGGTTTTCTTTATATTGCAGTTCTAACATTGCATGCTGCATATTAATATTTATGCTTAGCAGTAAATCACAAGACTGGCCATATCTGTTTGCATATTCAGGATTCAGATTCATCTTGCCAGATGTATTTTTTCCATTCACAACAGCTGGTATTCAGGCAGATGCATATGTCATGTGTATTCAGGCAGATGCATATGTCATGTGTATTCAGGCAGATGCATATGTCATGTGTATTCAGGCAGATGCATATGTCATGTGCAGCACACAAAAAACTAACAAGGCAGGGGCATTATACTCATTATGTGACTCTTTTAATAGATATGTATGGGATTCTAATGCAATGGCCTTTTCAGGCCATGGTTTTCTACGTCTTTCCTGCTAGTGGAAGTGTCAATGCAGAACACATAAGCCAGAATATGCATATGCATACAGATATTTGTGGTAATGTATAATTGCTCACTAAGGATCAGCATGCTACACATAGTTTCTGATGTCCATTTTTTACATATAGGTGGTACTTCTGATGTGGCCAGTGCAGCCCATACTAGGGAACATTATTCAGCTGGAGACAGATTGTACATCATTTGTTGTGTTAGCAGAGCTCAGCCACTGAGAAAGAAGAGCAGGTATAACAAGAGTTACACATGGAACATGTGGAATCATGTGGCAGTGAATCTGAACAATGTTTCTATACATATCTATACACAAAATGTAACATGTGCATCTGGAGACTGCACACGGGCCCAAATGTGTCAGCAACTGGCAACTGTACTATGGCCCACCCTCAAAAGATGAGGGGTGGGCAGAGAAGCACATAGAGAAAAGAGGGCATTTCTGGAGTCAACTACAGATCCACAGTATTTATTTTAGTGTCGAAAGAGACATCCAGTGATGACAGTTATTGTGTTGACACTAGTACGAATATTATTGCAGCAGTTACAGGGCTGCCTGTGCCACAGACCAAGGTGTTAACTGCTTCACACTTTATAGGCTATGTGCATGTACAAGATAGAGAGCATAACATGACACAAATGTTAACAGCACCACCTGTTCCACATCCAGCTGTACCTCCATACATTAATATACTGTGGCAAAACATCCACAATCCATTTACACAGTCCTGACATGGATAGAACTGTTAGAAGGCAGCACCATGTGGGCAGATTTGCTATGACTCAACTATGTGCCAGTGTTGTGGATTTAACATAAGCTGGCCATGGCAGTCAGAGCTGTTGTGATACATATGGAATACTCTTGTGGAATACATCCTGATGTGGTGGAGTTTACAGGCAGTTCACCCAATGAATTCTGGGTATTGTCATAATGGCACCACTGTGTATCACATATAGATATAAATGCCATCTCTGGATGTACTTGCCACTGTTCAGCAAGTAGACGCTTTGATGTCACATGCTGTTGTTAGTGCTATCAGTTTGATGTCACATGCTGTTAGTGCTATTGGTCCAAACTATGAATGTGTACCACCAGCTCCCAGTGTCTGTGCACCCCATAAATGGACTGCTACTCATCTAAAGTCTTGTGCTTGTGTCTGCATAACAATATTCTATGTCCTTGGTAGTCAATCAATACACACACTTAATTTATGATTTAGTTGGTATATCACTTATGAAGTGATTTTGTGGCCTTATATACTTGTATGGGCTGAGTTTTCTACATATGATAATATGACATGAATCTGAAAGTCTTATTTATGGATGCCATATCTTTTATACATTTGAACAGCAGATACATTTCACCACTTATATTGTGTTACACCTTAAGACTTAAAAGTGGTATATGTCTGTACATTTTGCTTAATGTATAGCAGTCATGGGAATATCAAGGAAATGCTCCTGTAATACATATCAAATGCAAATTTGCCAGGTGTTTCACTGTATACAGGTTTACCATGCACTGCAAAGCTGTGCTGGCTTACATAGTGCCTACAGGAGGCATGGGGTGACACAATGGTTAAGACCTTCACATCATAAATACGAGATGCAGGGTTTGATTCTGACCTCTGGTTATTGCCTAAGCTTGTAATAGTCTGTCAACAGATAGCCTAGTAATTAACTATGAACCTATTATGCTCTGGAGCATTGTCTCACTCTGGTAGTAAATTTAATCCTATTTTTTGGTGGCATTGTAATTAGGAGTTGAATGTGCTCTAACCCAACAGCAGTTAATGACGTATCGATAGCTGTTATATATAACACACTTAAATAGGCTAAGGAATATATATTTATATATATATATATATATATATATATATATATATATATATATATATATATATATATATATATTTGCATGAGGCAGTAAAAGGATTATGCCCTACATGCACTGCAGCTAGTGAATTTAAGAAGGCAGAACTGAATGAGTAATAACCTTGGTATGAATGTTTTAACATCACCTCACAACTACAAAGAACATGGAGATATGAGGCAGAGATATTTAATTGTAAAGTAACAAAAGCAACAAACTAGGGAGCGGTAGACATCACAAACTGCATAGCTGAAAGGAATTACTCAGAGAAAAAAATATTGGGACAAAGAAAAGTCCAAGTTCTCCATTTTGGTGGTATGCTGGTTTAATACAAGGGAACAAAGCAGTTTGCGGATCAACTCTCAAAATGGTGGCAGACTTGGGAGTGGTCCTTGCCCTGATATATTGAGCACTAGAGGCATATTACATATTGGTGTATTACCTATGGGTAGTACTTGTTGATGGCCATCCATGCACAAGACGGACAGTATAACAGTGTAATAGTGTACCTAGCAGATACTGTGTTGGTTTATAACTATAGTGCTCACATCACCATATTCACAAGGCATGTTGCTGTATCATCATAATGTACATCAGATGGATACTCTCATTATGTCCGGCCTCTGGTAACATTTGGATACCAAGTAAGATGAATGTAGTACACCATAGTTCAGTTATGCTCTACATGACACTGCCAGTGACCAGTGATAGGCACAGACAACTCACTACTTAGATGGCAATCATATTAAGGTTAACACTCTGCCCTCAAGCACTGCATATGTTATGCCACACAGAACAAAAAGCAATGTTTGTATTTGCCTATTTTTCTTTTTCTGGGAAATATGCATAACCCATAGAACTGATATGTATAGCCATCTATAAGTTTTCATTTTGTAGTACATCACACTGAAATTTTGTAACATCTCAGCATTGCCACATGAAGCAGTCCATATTACTGTCACCAAACAACATCATGTCAGCAATACTCTGCATGTGCACTCAAACTGCATGGATCAACCCAATACACTTTCTGCGTACTTGTCTTCTTACCAATATGGGAGCTACATGGAGATGTGTAAGGTGCTGTTCTTTACTCTTCCACAGATTGCCACAGATCCTGTGGCTGGGTTTAGTCTGGAGGTGCCGCAGCAGAACGTAGGGCATTAACAGTTTACCATATTCATCATCAATGCATTGCACTACATACATTTTATTACCCACCAAATTAGGATGCAGGAACTCTATGAAGAGGTTCATCCAGGGCCCAAAAATGCTTTGGACAAGGATCATGATTGTATATATTCTCCTACTTCATACTGGCTCTTATTCTCTTATATAGTAATGAGCTTGTGCGTGTGTGTGTGTGTGTGTGTGTGTGTGTGTGTGTGTGTGTGTGTGTGTATGCATGCATGCGTGTGTGTGTGTGTGTGTGTGTGTGTGTGTGTGTGTGTGTGTGTGTGTGTGTGTGTGTGTGTGTGTGCGTGTGTGTGTGTACATGTGCGTGCATGTGTCTACTAATGCACTAATGCAGTGCATAGATGATGACATCCTGTGGCAATGTATGCACCCTGACTGTTGCTGTCCCATGTAATTTACGACACATGTAGTCTATGCACTTATGTTCCATTAATGTACTCTTATGGTGTCAGGTGCTTCTTGTGGCAAACAGCTGTTCTTCATGCACCATGCACCACAGTAATACAGTATATGATATCACACATCCACACATCGCACAATGTATTATTCACTCAGATACTGATTCTATTTCCCCACAACAGAGACTGCACTCTGTCCACTGGTGGTGTGTTCTGCCTTATTCTGCATGTTCTGCTCACTGCTATAGGAAAATGGAGCATTATCTGCCAGATTCCATGGTACACTTACTTAGCATTGTATGATCACAATGTGCATCGTTTTACTTGGAAACAGCAATTTACTAGCCTTCTTCACGTCATATTATAGGTCTCAGGCTGAGGAATACAGATGCCTGAACTGCCCCTTCAGAGGCTTTTGCACCTCCTTCTATTAACTGCCTATCATTCCATTACAATGTATTGGACCAAACCAATGCCTTATTGTGAGGATGAAATATTTGCACCATCATTCAGGGTTGGAGAAAAAAATCAGAATCACATGTGAATTTTTTTTATATTTAGTCTTTTTGGGTCCTCCATGCCTGTCCATCCAAACCATTCCACTAGCTCAACTATGCATTCATTCCTTCCTTCCATCTGGTCATAAGCATGGTTACGATGGGTGAAAGATGGATGATGGTGGGCAATCATCGTACACGTCTGTTTTTTTTTTCTTTTCTTTTTTTGCCCTACCTGTAATACTACAATTTTTATGATAACCAAACACAAATCAGACAACAGAACCATGCAAGGTATAGGTATGTGAGATCCCCCCAACATCACCCTAAGAGACTTCATGCCCCCATTGCTAAAATGGTGTGCACCTTGAGAACTGTTTCACAGCCACCGTAAAGTATCAGTCCTAGAGCAGGATCTTCCCAAACTTTCCTGGGGAAATTAAGCAGGCCATCAGTCACCTATCCCTTTCTCGTTTGGCTAAATGCTTTAGTAACTGGGTCAATAATCAAACCAAGATCACTTGCACTACATTTAGGGATTCAAGCTATGGCACTAAGCTAGCTTTTGTTATCTATGGAATATTAACAGATGTGTTAGGTCACTTGCATTGCATGCCTTACTCTGTCACTCATAGTGTATGTCATTCTGCAAACATACTGTGATGCACTTGGTTTTCTTATGGGTGAATGAGGACCATACAGTGGGATTGCTGTTTATGGAAGCCTGCTGGCTGGTTTAATGGGACATTCCTCCTTACTCCATTGATGTTCAGCCATGGAGTTAGTAAGTATAAGTTTTAGGGGCCTTGCCACCCCTGTAGATATACAAGAGGCTTGCCTCTGCACAAATGCTGAATTCTATGTTATCAGATTGGTTTCCACAGAAATGCATTTTGATCAGGTGTGACATATAAATGTTTTAATGAAAAGTTGTACATCAATCAGTTACAGGGGAAGAAATGACTTACTGTACATAATCATGGTCCTGTGTTTTGCAGTCCCATTTATATGTCTTGTGATTTGTCCAGATATCCATGTGGGAAAGACTTGGAAGAGGTTGATTACTTACCAAAGGTGTAGATCATGATCACTCCCAGAATATCATGCACTGGTATCTGTGATCACTTTGTTTGTACTACTGTTTGATGGAGTTGTGCTCTCTTCAGTACCTATAAAATAATAGAACATCCCATTTGCCAATAAGAGATTTAATGCCTACTGATATGCAGCCAATCTACAAGCAACATTCTTTGGAATGCCAGTAAGATGTTGTGTGATTGTTAGGTTTCTGAGAGACATAACATGCCTACTCACTTACTACAACATGTAGAAGATGTTGCCACTTATTGCTTGGGTGATGAAGTCTAGAATATAGCTGCTATATCCTGGGTAAATTCATGCATTACTACTCCTGCTGCTTGAGTTAATATGTTTATCATTATCTACCTTTGTGTTGATTTTGCACTAATCTGCATGCCATATGTCACCCATGTGGCACAAGAACCCTCTACCCCTCCTATAGTAGAGCACTAACCTTGCACCAGCCCTTAGCCTTTTGTCTACCTAACTCTGAAATAAGTGAGTGTTCTACACCCTAGGTGGGTGGCATGCAGCTATTCATGACTATGTAATTCACGCTAAATGTTGATCTCATTGCTCTACTCCTGTATATATGTATCATCTAGCATACTCCACTGCTTTATTTTCTCTAGGAACTGGATGCAATATTTTACATTTTCATTTGTATATAAATATGTGATTTATATTTGTTTGTCATATGCTGCTTTCCCCTACCTATACATGGTACATTACATCAGGTCATTTCATGAGTTGCATATATATGACATCATTATTATGCTGTGCAGTATTCATTCCCATCTTGTTTGTGACTTTCCGCAAAAATGCTTTGCACACACATAGACTTGGTTATAATTTCAGCTTGTCACCATGCCTTAGCCATCAGTGGATTATAAATGTATTATATACTTCAGTCTTCATTTAGAAGTTTGCTAGAGCAGGTATTAGTGCAATATCTGGAATTGTACCCCCTCCTTTTTCTTCATTGCAGAAGAAATCAATTTCTGTTTTTTTTTTTTTTTTTTTTTTGTCTAAGTTTAAAGATTCTAAAAGTGTTTGTCCTTATTCTATGACCATGCTGTCTACATAAATTAACTGAAATAGCAGAAAGCATAAATTACATAGAGTAATCACATTTATTCATTAATTTTATTTACATATTTTTGTCTGTGAGTAATTAATTTAAAACCACAACCATCTTGCCATTCAGCACAGGAGGAACATTGGATTTATGGGTCCCTAGAGCTTTGGCAAAACAATGGGAGAATTTTCCACTAAGTTTGCTAATCCTAAATCTTGCCATTTGGTACTGAGTCTTACACCAAGTAACAAGGACGAGTGATCTTTCTGCATAAAACATCAGACAAGGCTGATTTTTTAAAACAGATAAAATTCTGTTGGGTTTACACTTCAATATTCATGTGTTGGCATTGAGATTGTGTCCTATGTGAACATTTTTCTACTACCATAATATAAGGTATCATTTTTGCTATAGAATGTGTAAAACTACTGAAGTATTGCACACAAGGTAGACAGGCAAGCAACAGGGAATGAAATTAATATATATACACTTGCAACAATTAAAATTCCAGCACACAGTATGTGTGTCATGAAGTTTTATGTATCACTGAAAGCTCACAATCCTGCAGCAAATGTTACATGTTAATGTTAAAAGTGTGTTTATCACATTTGCTGAAAATTTTCCAGCTAGAATGAACGTTTCACTGAACAAGTAAAACAAACGGTAGTATGGACAAAATATACACACCACAACTTGTAACGATTTTGTATTGTATTTAAATAACACAGGTACCTGCTCTGCATCTATGAGTTTGTATCATAATTTTAGAAAGCTTCATCAGCAAACATTGTTAATGTCATCTGTAAGGATTCTGAAAGACTGCAGCCACAATGAATTACTGAACTTATTTAAGTAGCTTAACACAATTTCACAAGTGAACCACCATTTCTATCGAAATGCACAGATATTTTTTGTAGCTGTTTAAATATCAGAAGATTAAATGTCTTTCCTAGTGAACTATAACTTCTTTTGTACCCTAGAGATCTGTTTTCATGTTATGCAATGTGCCATCTGCTGCAAAATGACTTTTAGCTTTGTTAATAAAACAGTTTGATCAAGAGTGCAGAACCCAAGTAATGCCAGGAACAAGTGTAGCTGTACAAAGGGGAAAGCTGTATGGAAATTCAGACAGCCACAAAGCATCAGTCATGTTATTTTTAATGCATGCTATTAAAAATAAAGTGTTTACCTTATAAGTCATTCTGAGAGATCTGATAAAAAATGAGGGTTAAACATGTACATTTCATTTGTACCCAAATGTATTTAACTTTATGCCCAAGGGACCTCTATTAATGAATGGTGTGTTGTTGGGTTGTTTTATGCTTCACTGAACCCACACGACTGGTGTCTGTGCCTGTTAAAATGCACTTAAAGTCTCTCTGCTCTTCTATTTCATGACTGGTTAACATTCATTACCATCCAGTGTCCCCATGCCTTTCTGTTTTTCAAAGCAAGCTGTTTATTATGCAGTCTTAATTCAAGTCCACAAATGACATAGTACATGCCCATACTCCAGAGAGAATCAGACATCATTCAAAAGGCTACTGTTGGGCCTGGCCAATCTGGCTGTCGATGTGTCTGCCTCCTTTTAATTTCATTACACTGTAATGACACTAAGTGAATGGTATGGACATCTGTGCCTCTTTTGGTCTGGTAGCTTAAACAAAGGGCATAGAAGTCATGGAGGTTAAGTTATCCCTTGACTCACCAGCTGCTAACTCTTCCAAAAATAAATATCCTCTAAAAGACATGGCAAACAAATTCTGCTCCATCCCCCTAACCATGATGGGTTTCCCTAATATCATTAGCTTTAAATGCTACTAATTGTAACAAGATCATAATCCACAAGAGCTGTTAAAATTATATTAGCTTCCAATGGGATTTACATATATTCTGTATGATTCTTGCAGAGAGGAATTAGTTTAAACTGTTGGACATATAGTCAGCTAGAGGCATACAATATTTAATAGCATTAAGACTAAGAATGCATTTACAAATCAGCTAACAGAACTGGTGTAGACTAATGTTCCAAACAATTAAAGTGAGTGGGTCTGCTCTGCTTCAGTTGTGTGCTGATTGGTTTACTCAAGAGACAACAGCAGAAGCTTTGTAACAAGATGGAATTAAAAGTTGCATGACTTATTTAGTGATGCACACTTTTGTTTTATGTTTTATTTGTTAACTATCTCTTTTCAGACGTGAATGATAAAAACTGCCTGGTTAAGTGATTTGCTCAGAAGTGCACAGCAGGAACACAGAAGCTGAAAGAATCAAACCTACGACTGAAGCCTATTAGCAGATTATTTTATTATCTTCTCTGTACTAATCTGCCTTCTATATGTGACTTTTGTCAGTGTCACACATTTAAAACCTGTTTTGGTAAATTTCACTGTCAAATTAAAGAAACTGAGTGCCAGGTATCTTAGTCTATTACACAGTTAACTACCCTTCTTCCTTTACAGCAGAGAATGGTAAGAAGCCCATGATACAGATCTGAAGGCCATCACCCAGTCTCTACTGTGGCATGTGTTTTTGTGCTATTTTGTTAAAACATCATCCCTGTGTCAAGAACTGACTGCCATCCTTATACGGCTGCATATTAATAGTGATGCAGCAGTAAAGCTGAAGCATCTGTCGCCAGGCAATTGATTGATCCCTTGAATGTTTCTTTAATATTAAGTACAGGGTGTTTAATCTATGCTAACATATCTGCTACTCATTTCATGTGAAGTCTGCCTCATCCTTGATACTGCAAATTGGAAATGAGCTCCTCTCCAGAAGTATTTATTTTTGCTGCTACCTGGCCAGATCTACCTCTTGTTCATATTCCCATTATCCAACTCTATTCTCCCCAGGACATCAAAATATTCCCATTATGAGATTCTATTCAACCCAGAACATCAAAATATTCCCATTATCCAATTCCATTTTTCCCAAGACATCAAAATATATATTCCCATTATCTGATTCTGTTATTCACAAGACATCAACATATTCCCATTATCCGATTCCATTTTCCCTAGGACATCAAAATATCCCCATTATCTGATTCTATTCTCCCCAGGACATCATTCTTTTAAATACAGGGCCATTTATTGAATGAGTCATTGATTGATTGATTGACTGGTTACTTTTTGTTTTAATGAACTGCAGCCACAAATGCAGAAGCAGTGTGGTAAATACATTACAAAAGTAAACAGACACACCAATGTGTTCTTGCACAAGAAGGGGTCACTTTAATAAGATAAAATCACCAGAGACTTAGCATTTTCACCTTTTACAATCCAGGCATCATCAGAGTCAAATAAAAAAATCACAGCAGTCACATTAATAGAAAATACAGACCGACATCATTTCCTGCAACATCATGCATTCATGAATAATGTACTAGTCTATGAATGACATCAGTATTGTTAGAATTGCTGCAATAACAGAATAACATATTAAGTAATAAAACCATGTATATGTTGTTAAATATTGTTAAAAATATTTAAGAACATTTTTTATACAATTTCCATCTCAAGTACCTTTAAAAAAAGAGCAAAACAGATTTAAATACAGGCTCTTACAAGCCTGAGTGAATGCAGTTTTTAAGTAAAAAAAATATATATATTTTTATTAGTATGCAAACATTTAATATGCAATATATGTCACAAGCAAATATTCTATATGATTTATAAGACAGGGGTAAGGAGGGTTACAGTATAGATGTTATGAATAAATAAAAGTGAGGTAAGGAGTGTGAAGCATTAGTTTGTAGGTAGATCGTTAAAGCTGGAAGAGGGATAGAGGCACTATAAAGGCGAAGAATCGAGAATAGTGGAGCTAAGAATACAAGGGTACTTACTGACATAGAAACTGGTTATAAGAGAGTGATGAAGAGTATTCGAAAGACATGGATAAAATGGCAAGATCAAAAAGAAATAACATGTAAAGTGGAGATTAACATGGAAGAAAATTAAGGAAAAATGGTAGAAAAGTTTGTTGTATAGAAGGGGGTTGTGGTTATGAAGGGATGAGGTTGAAGGCAAATGTTTCATGGTCTGTTTTAGGTATGTTGGGCTAGTGCTCTAGAGTTTAGTTACGCTAAGGCAAGTCTCTTGCTGAGTTATTAGACTTTGCTGTCATTACTAAAAGTTTATTGAGTGAGTGAAAGTCTACCTGGAGAGTAGCCTGTTTCATATGACATGAAGTCAAAAGACACAAAGAATGTGATGTATCTAATTTTACAGTGGATGGATCTCAGGTAGTGGGTCAATAACAGTGCCCAACTTAGACTTCCTAACTATTTTCGACTAGTAAAGGGGACAGAGGCAAAGGTATTCAGGTAATTGGACTGACAAGCAATGGGGGGCATGCACTGGTGAAGGAATGTAGTCTGGAAAATCTTGATTTTCTGAAAACTCTGCATTCGTTTTCATAAAATACCAACTTGGAGATTAAGTGTATGATGGGTAACAAACACACAAGGGTAAAAAAAGAGCATCGGCACAAGATTATTCATCAATTCTGTGTTTAAATGAAGCATTTATACTCAGCAATATACATACCAGTAATTATTTGTGTTTTCCTTGCAAAGCATAATTTATGCAGAATAAGAAAAAATGTAAAAGATATATCCGAGGATTCAGCAAGCTCTGCACGACGTGCAGGAGCTGCTGGAGGCAATATGGCTGCTGAGAGATCCAGGAACAAGCTCTCAGGATGTGCATGACCACTCCTGCACTATTCCTGCATGGACACAGCTCCTTTGAAAACCCTGCAAATGAGGTGAATTAGTGATCCAGGAAGCTGGCAGCCATCTGTGCAGGACTAGTGTAACCTGCAGAAATGTACTCGGTTAGTAACCAAGTACGTTTCTGCAAACAGCAAAACGAAGCCATGACAGCTCCAAATAAAGGGTGTATATAATGTGTAAAGCAATGGCCAAATATATGGCCACTGGCATGGAAAACAGTTGCAAAAAAAAAACTTTTTTTTGGCTGATTTTGGCCGTTTAAGCATAGGGCAGCGGCATGCAAACAGGATCAGCCGTAAAATAAAAGAAAAACTCTGAAAAAAGCTTTCTTTGCAAAATCACAATTTTGCCATTATAGTCAAAGGCAGGCAGAAGACAACAAGGCCAGTGAATAGTGGTTGCTAAGGGGGAAGGCTCAGTGTGGGACTTGTAACTTAGGCATTAACAGGCAATCCTCTGCAAATGAGGGGAATGATACTGAATCACAGATTTCCCCCCATGGCTAGCCTGCACCCAACTGTGTAGGTGCAGGAAGACCATGGTGCAAGCCTAAGAGCTTGCTGACATCATAGAGGAGTGTGTCAGGCATACTGTAAGCTTATTGGAGTCCTGTGGCTTGGGTTTACCCTTAGCTTAGCAGAGCTAAGGAAGGGGGTGTGTCTGGAGCTGCCAAGCACACTTTACATTGCCTAAACAGGTGCGTGCACTGTGCACCAGGTTTTAAACAAAAAAAAAAAGTAAACCAGGAAATAGCAGCTCTGTGCACATCTGAGCACTGTGTTTGCTCTGGGCTTAAACAGGAAGGCAATGGGAAGGGAAAACAGCAGTAAGAAGGTAATTAAGGAGAACTAGCATAGCTGGCAGGTGAAATGTATCAGAATCAGTCAATTACACAGGCAGCAGCCCAGCCCAGCACACTAGTATAAACTATGCAAACACCTTTCCCTCTGTTTTTTCCCACAAACTCTACACCACTGGTGTACACAAATGGGGA
This sequence comes from Protopterus annectens, assembly GCF_019279795.1. Lineage (NCBI taxonomy): Eukaryota > Metazoa > Chordata > Ceratodontiformes > Protopteridae > Protopterus > Protopterus annectens. Next base: position 29,268,839 of record NC_056751.1, on the reverse strand, counting down.
TATTTTACCTAACAAAAGCAACAAAATGATAGGGGCTGCATTCGCTATCATAAATCAACATGTGGAAGAGGCTGAGGGTGGCAAGGATGAGAATGCTGATGACCAACCCACAGTGAGGAGAAGGAGAAGAGTGTACAGACCCAGGGTACCCTACCAGGGGCTACATGAACTGGAGATAGTGGAGCGCTACAGGGTGGACAGGGACCTCCTACAGCAAATTGTTGAGCTCTGATGGCCACGCCTCACACACAACCAACAGAGGGGAACTCATTCCAGTGGATACAAAGGTATGTGTAGGCCTAAGAATACTAGCCACAGGTACTTTCCAAAGGCCAATTGGGGATATCATGGGGATCTCACTGGCATCAGCATCCAGGGTACTCCAGCAGTTCCTGGATGCCATGTCAGCATATGCTGGTGAGCACATATATTTCCTCAACACCCATGAGGCATTGACCAGCAATATGTGTCTCTTCCACCAAATAGCAGAATACCCTGAGATAGTGGGTGCTATAAACTGCACATCAAAGTACCACCCAATAGAGTCTACATAAACCACAAGGGCTTCCCCTCCATCAACTGCCAGGTCATATGCGATGCCCAGGGCATTATAACGAATGTGTGTGCTGGCTGCCCTGGAAGCTATCACGACTCTCACATCTGGCATATGACACAGCTGTACCAGAGATTTGCCAATGGGGCCATCCCATATGGCCACCTAGTGGGGGATGCTGGTTACGCACTGGAGCCGTGGCTGATGACACCCATCAGAAATACACTCACACACATGAACAAGAACTCCATAATGAGGCACACACACAGTCCAGAATCATAATAGAGCATGTGTTTGGGATGCTCAAGTCATGGTTCCAGTGCCTGGACATATCCGGTGGAGCCTTGCAGTACTCACCAGCTACATGTACCCAAATTGTCATCATATATGCCATGCTACACAATATTATCCTGTGGAAACAGCTGCAGCAGAAACAGCATGGAGCAGGACCACACAGCCCCCCACCGTTGCCAAGGCCTGCACAGGCACAGAGTGACTCAGAGGAGGAACAACCTGAGCCTTCCCCAGTCGGCAGAAGGAGGTGTGCCCAGTATGCCCAGGCCTTGGCAAAGAGGCTACATATAGCACATACACTGACATGGTAGGAACCCAGGGAATGACACCTTTCTCTGACTCGCACATACAGTAAAAGGGATGCCAAACATGACACTACCTGTGCTTAACCATGTATAGGGAGTGTACTATGCACATCCAACATAGTTAGCCCTCCAGCACCATCCTCAATACTGGCACAGTCACAAGGTAAGTCACTCTCCCTATCAATTGCTGAATGGAGTAGTATGTTCTGTTACTTGTATCTATGGTATGGATATGAGCATGCAAGGTAATCGACTGGCTGAATGGGATGCCAGCAGATCGTAGACATCTATATTGGCAGCATGAAATCTGTAACAAATACTGGTGTCACCATAGTAGCCAGTACTAGACAAGGCGACAAAACCCACTGCAGGAAATGTGGTGGGCCAAATGTGTGTCCATTGGACAAACACATGCAAGTCAGTGAAGCTCACATACCAACAACAGTCTCAGCCAGCAGGACAGGCATAGAGAAACACAAAGAAAGGTTGTGCTAAGACCTCTGATTGATGGCTATGGAGAACAGCCCCCATCCAGACATACACAGGCAGACTACAACAGGTCAGGCAGTGGGATGTTAGTTCTGAAGGGTAAGAAGTCTGAAACTGAAATGCAGGTCAATAAAACCTAAGAATTGTAGTACACTGATATGCCTCTAGTCTGCATAATAGGTCAGAACACAGAATGAAATGGAGTACCTGAAATACCAGTACAGTCATAGCAAATTTGTACAGTTGTCAGGTGTCTCCCTCCCCCCCAATCCTATGTAGAAATGTAGTAACATGTATGTGTAGGTATAATAACAGTGGAGCACAGATTACCTGAGCCAGCCAAAGTAGCAGGATAGATTGTAGCACTTGTGCAAGATGCAGGGCTGTATGTGTTAGGTTGGTATGTGTTGTATATTATGTAAGAGTGGTCAGCATGTAGGTATGTTGGGTTGTGTCCTGGTGGCCATTGGTCAATACTGCCGATGACAGGGTCAAGTTCTCACAACTGCAGTGCCAAGCACAATACATCCCATCAAGACACATTCCAGCAGTAAGCCATAGTAATTGTTCAGATGTAATATCTGTCACCATCTGAAAGATGGTCATGGCATGAATGTGGGCCCAGATATGCAAACAGTACACAGCTGGAAGTACCCTAGACAGAGAGTGTATAAAATTATACTGTCAAATGGACACACCTTTAAAATTGTACATATAGGTTAGCAGCACATTAGCTGGGTTTGCAGTATGGAATACTGATGTTGTCTGACCAAACACTGGCAGACCACAAAAGTCACAGGTATGAAGTGCTGAGAAACTGCTGATGTCCCTGTACAAGCCAGCATAAGAGGAATGCCCCATGTAGATCTGTGAGTCAGCTGCAAGTAGCTTCCATAGCACCGCATGCACCCAGCTCACCCCACCATCAGCCACAGGTACTTCACAGGTCTTATCCCTGATGTTTGGAATGAGTACAATATGACCCCCACCTCTGTATGGAAATAGCCACAGAATGCAGCATGCTGAAGAGGTGTCCCATGCAGGTGTGTCCCTAGCTGTTAGCAGGACCCTGCCAGCATACACACCACTGGATCAATAAGGACAGAAACTATTGACATTAATACCTTGCACACCTACCCTGTCACTCCAGGGGAATATAGTGGCTTGTAACCTGGCACTGTAGGAGTGACAATGCAACGGCCTGCTACAGATGGCCTGCATCACTACCAAATGCCCTACAGTCCTCTGTCAAAGGGCTGTATCTCACCCATACTGCCAATGTATGTTATCTCATGGACTCCCAAATAACAACATAACACAGTCCACAGAACCCAAATGCAAGGCCATGTTGACAAATCCCAGTAGCCTGTCCACCATGTCCTACTGCATGAACTGTAGTCCAACCTCAAAATACTGCTGGGATGAAGTGATAACTATAGGGAACTTATCAGATAATGTTTACATAATGTTTGGAAGAGGATAGAATAACAGAGGGGGGTAGGAACATGGACACCATGGAGTGTGTGAAGTCTGAAACTCAACCATGTGCACATACTATCCCTGCCTGCAAACACAGGAATGGGTGGCTACAAACCTGCCTGCAAACCACAGTGTAAAGGGGTAATGACCAGAAATATGAGCCCTGCCTCTGGGTAATCTGTGTGAATCTGTACAGCTGTGAGGTATGGCCACAGCAGGATATGTCCATACTGTCACGTTGATGGATGTATAAGCATGGGATCCTCAGCCACCACTGTACCAAGGTGCTGAACCATTTACACAGACCCATACGCAAGTGCCTGCAGCTTCCCCTCCAGAATGGCATGATTGTGCAAGAATATGTAGTCTGCAGACCACAATATTGGACACAGCTTCATTCACCCTGTGTTCCCCAGGAAATTACTGCAAGCAAATATGTATACCTGACATTAGTTGATGAAATAAAACATCACAGTGTATAACAGTACACATGTCTGAATATCTCTGCTAACAACAAAAACATGTAGCAGAAGCAGCACAGGCAAAACTACCTACAGTAACCCACTATCCTTTGCCCATTTTGACCCAGTAGTGTCAACCAATCTAGAGATATCCTGCAGAAACAGGTTGCTAGTTGTAGGTGTAGAACACAAAAGCCTGCACTAGAGTACAACCTGCCTGGAATGGATTCACACATTCAATACAGAAGGTCATACTAGGCATGCCCCCATTGAAACCCATATCTGACAACAAAATAATGAAAGATCATACAGGGCATGCTCCCACATGTCTGGCAACAACAGTGGACTATACATATTTGACAGTCGCAGATGTTTGTGCACACCAGTCATGCTTTGCATACACATTGGATAGGAATACACACATATATCCAAGGACAACACACTATAATAAGCCAAACTTGCACATACATAGATGTGTGGAAGACAGTGACAGACAGTGACAAAGAGCCTCCCATCATGAGGCCTGTCCCACCCAGCACACATCCAATTGGCTAAAACCATATGATGTGCAAATGTCAATCACTGTAGACATTTGCCTCTGGTATCCCTCAGCAGAGATGGTCTGCACCTGTCAACCCTGGGATTCAGGTTACTGGCTAAAGCTCTTGCCACCCATATAGTGCCTTTTGTAGGCAAGGTTTAAAGGACAAAACCACCACCGTAACAGATACAAGCATGCAAAATCTGAAGGTAATGCTACTCAATGCTAGAAATCTAAACCTCAAAATGCACTCTCTCAAGGCACTCCTAAAATGGAGAACATTGATCTCTGTGCAGTAACTGAGACCTGGTTTAGGACTCCAAAGAGCACCCCTGCAATACCAGGCTACAACTCTTACCACACTTTTTGGCCACCAAACCAATACTGAAACACTAAAGGTGGAGGAGTGTCCTTATTCATCAAGGATATTCACACATCCAGGCTAGTTGCCCAACACAATGCATCTGAAATTCTCCAGGTGCAACTAACACTAGGTAAGACTGCAATCCAAATTGTAGCTTGCTACAGATCCCCCACCATGCCCCAAGATTCCCACTGCACCTTTCTAAGCATACTGGAAAATATTAAGATACAACCAAACACCCTAATAGTGGCTGATTTTAACTACCCTACCATTAACTGGGAAAACTACTTTTGTACCACCACCTTTTCCCAATGGTTCTTTAAAATCATAAATTGCAATGCCCTGGTTCAACTAATCCATTGTCCCACCAGGGGCACCAATATCCTAGACCTGATCATTACCAACATGGGAGATAGATGCTCCATACTTGTGGTCACCCCCTCATTGGTCAGGTCTAACCATAAGCAAATCACCCTTGACATCCACATCTCACCCCCACCCCCCAGTAAGGAAACCTCCATAAAAAACTTCTCCAAAGCCAACGTTATGCTACTTAAGTCAGAAGTGACAAACTTCATGGCACCCATGCAGATGGGAGTGGAAAGTTCGACTGCTGAATCCTACACCAAGGCACTGTATGAGCACATCCACTCGTGCATGAATCTTGCCATCCCAAATAGAACCAAGACGCTCTCCTGCAAAAAAAGGAAGCCAATCTGGTGGTCCCCTGCCATAAACAAACTATACAACAAAAGGAAGAAACTGTTACAGAAAAGAAGAAAATCCCAGGATGCAAAAAACTCCCTTACCAGCCTCAGTAAGAAGCCGAGATCCCTCATAAAATCCTCCAAAGCTAGTTACGAAAATAAAATTGCCAAAGATTCCAAAGACAACCACAAGGCATTCAATAGTTATGTCAAGAATCTACATGGCAATGCTCAGATCTGCTCTGAGCTACAACAGAATTACATTAAATATACTAATCCCAAGGATATTGCCAATATCCTGGCAGATTAATTTAGTGCCAACTTCACCCCCCTCTCACCCCCTAAAGGACCCACCTCAATACCAAAAGATTGCTAAATTCCAGTAATCTTGGCCACACAGGTAGACACCACACTCTCCAAAGCTAAGAATACAATATCCATGGGACCAGATGACATCCCAGGATGTGTACTACATGAACTACAAAATAAACTGGCACCTCACCTAAGTGTCATGTTTAATCATAGCCTCACCTCAGGCTTTGTGCCCACTGAGTGGCGCACAGCTACACTTATCCCACTCCACAAGGGGGGGGGATCCACCTTGGATCCTGGGAACTACCTTCCCATCAGTCTGATGAGCCTGATATGCAAGGGCAGGGAACACATTATCATGGAACTTATAAACAAAGACATCGGCAACCTTCAAACACTGGACCCACCCAGTTTGGATTTGTGAAGGGACGATCTTGTCTTCTGAACCTGACTGGCTTTTTTTAATCAGTCTCCAGAGCTGTGGACGAGGGTAAGGTGGTCCACACAGCCTATCTGGACCTCACCAAGGCCTTTGACACCATCCCCCACTCTGGATTCATAGATAAACTTACTAAGCTGGGCATAAATCCTTACATCACTCGATGGTTTGCCAACTGCCTTACTGACAGAACCCAGACTGTAAATGTAGCCAACTCCAAATCCAGCTCCAAATAAGTGACAAGTAGAGTACCTCAGGGTTCAGTCCTGGTACGCTCTTGTTTGGCATCTACTTCTCTGTAGTACAGGCCAACACTAAGGAACTCTGGCTAACAAAGTTCGTAGATGACTGCAAACTGGGAGCCATTATTGAATTTCCAAATGATGTGGATATTCTACAAAAGGGCCTTACAGAAACAGATGCTTGGTGCCAGAGCCATGGGCTCAAGCTTAATGCCAAGAAATGTATAGTTATCCCCTTTGGGAAAAACATGTACCCATGAAATACCACATAGGTGGCAGTACACTAACCACAGAAAGTGTGATGAGAGACTTAGGGACACAGGTGGACAGTGGTCTCACCTTCAATAACCACATCACCACAACAGTCAGGAAATCCTTCTGTGTGGTACACCTCATCACTAAGGGCTTTTCATCCAGAAAAAAGGAGGTCATTGTCCCACTGTACTCATCCCTTATTAGACCCATTATAGAGTACAACGCCCCATTTGGTATGTACCTCACAAGACATCTGCAACAGCTGGAAAGGCCGCAGAAATACCTCACTAAAAGAATTACAGGGCTAAAGCAGATGCCCTATGCTGACCATCTAAAAAAACTCCAGCTATACTCTGTGGCATATTGTCTACTCAGAGGAGATCTCTGCTTAACATACAAGGCCATGTCAAACCTTGAGCTGTTGGACATGCTCCACTTAAAGAAATCCCAATCCTTCAGAGCCACATGCTCCAGGCATCTAAACCTTGTCATCTCAATGAACAAAACATGCTGGAGGGATAGGTTCCTGACCCAGAGACTCCCCATACTCTGGAATAGACTGCCCATACATGTCAAGCAGAGCACCTACTTGGCCCTCTTCAAAATGAACCTTGACGATTGGATGGGAGATAGGAAATTCACCCCGGGGATCACATCAGTCACCCCACTAGACAGAGGTCCAAAGAAGTAAATATTGTGGGAAGAAATATCCAGGGAATTGTTTGGCTAGGCTTGTATAGGCCCTAGAGCTGATAGCCTAGTACCAAACTATCAACCTATGAACCTATAGTGTCTGTGGTGCTTGTGATAACTGTGTAACATGACTGTACAAGTCATCATTCATCTAACAGTTGTATACACTTACCTGTTAAATTTAAACCTGTGTGACTGTGCGTTGTGTGCCTACTTCCAGATGAATGAAATCCCAATCCCTCAGAGCCACATGCTCCAGGGATCTAAACCTTGTCATCACAATGAACAAAACATGCTGGAGGGATAGGTTTCTGACCCAGAGACTCCCCATACTCTGGAATAGACTGCCCATACATGTCAAGCAGAGCACCTACTTGGCCATCTTCAAAATGAACCTTGACAATTGGATGGGATATAGGAAATTCACCCTGGGGATCACATCAGTCACCCTGCTAGACAGGGGTCCAAGGAAGTAAATCTTGTGGGAAGAAATATCCAGGGAATTGTTTGGCTAGGCTTGTATAGGCCCTAGGGCTGATAGCCTAGTATCAACCTATCAAGCTATGAACCTATAGTGCCTATGGTGCTTGTGATAACTGTGTAACATGACTATAGAAGTCTTTATTCATCTAGCAGATGTATACATGTACCTGTTAAATTTAAACCTGTGTGTGACTGAGTGTTGTGTGCCTACTTCCAGATGAATGGTTTATGGCCCATGCACACACACTGCACTCCCCATTGCCCTACTTTGGCAAGCCTACTGATGTAATTCACCTTGAAATACACCTTTGGTAAAAGAGTAGCCCTATAAGCTCCGTGGCATGTGCTATAACTGCATAATATTATAGTGTGATGTACTAGTTAGGTAAAAGCTCTAATCCCAGACATGACAACTGTGTGTGTGGTTGTGTGTGTGTGTGTGTGTGTGTGTGTGTGTGTGTGTGTGTGTGTGTGTGTGTGTGTGTGTGTGTGTATGTGTGTGTGTGTGTGTGTGTGTGTAGGGATCAATGCATTTGTGGCCATTCACAGTCACTACACTCCCCATTGCCCTACTTTGGCAAACCTGCTGATGTCATTCACCTTGAAATACACCTTTGGGGAAAAAATAGCCCGGTAATCTCCGTGGCACATGCTATAACTGAACGATGCTGTAGTGTGATGTACTAGTTAGGCAGGAGTTCTAATCCCAGACATGGCATCTGTGAACCTTTGTGTGTATTTTTCTGTGTAGGGAGCAATGCTTTTGAATCCATGCACTGTCATTACACTTTCCATTGCCCTGCTTTGTCATTCACTTTGAGATACACCTTTGGAGAAGGAGTAGCCCAGTAACCTCCATGGTATGTGCTATAACTGCGTAATGCTGTAGTGTGATGTACTAGTTAGGTAGGAGTTCTAATTGTGTAATGCTGTAGTGTGATGTACTAGTTAGGTAGGAGTTCTAATCCCACATGTGGCAACTGTTTGACTCTGTGTGTTTGTGTTCAGTATCCTGTGTGGAGGTAGCTGTGAATGTGTAATAACAGGACTCATTGTGAAGCGGGTTTTGCAAGTTTCTTATATGGTGGGCCTATTATATGTCACAATGCCCACCTTACAAGAACAACAGATGTCAAACAACAAAGAGGCTGGTGTAGACAATCCATGCCCCACATGTGATATCATGGACTGGGGAAACAACATAGGCAACCCTTGTATTACCCAGATAACACTCTCCACCCATGTCTCATACACAAACACACTTGGCTAGGCAACAACACCTATGTTGGTAGTTCCCTGCATATTGCCCACAGATAGTAACCATGGTGTGATTGCAGTGGACTACAGAGGACATGGCACCCTGCCTCATCCCTACAATAGACAAATCATTGCATACAGTGGTCCTTTGCTATGTTCCCCACTGTACGCCTGCAACAACTGTAGAGTCAGCAAATGTAACCCACAAAGGAAATACCATGACTTATACAAATGCCCTGTATGGACAGATGCTAGTAACAACAGTGAATACCTGTATCATGCTGTCAATGTAGGTGCAGGGTCAACCTGGTTTCCATTCCCAGTTCTCACCACATGAGGTCAGGAATGGCACATCAGGTGATAACAATCTGTCAACACAACATGCCGCAGACACCCCAGGTACACTTCCACATGTCACACAACATGGATGTGGGATGTGTGCACATCCCAGACACTGTCCATGTTATGGAATATAGAACACATACATGGCAAGCACTGCACAGCACTGGCCACCCACAATAGTAACCCATATGAGTGGATGGTGAATACAATACCCACCTGTGTGAGCCAATCCAGAGACTACATCCCTGAGCCACACAGCAGACCATTGTCATGAAGCCTGATGCCAGGGTATACCCTTTGCATAGCCTTGTACAGCCTTCTGGCACAGTCAGCCACTACACACCATTGAAGCAATGCACCCATTTCATTGCTGGCAAACCTGTGTGTGTGTGTGTGTGTGTGTGTGTGTGTGTGTGTGTGTGTGTGTGTGTGGAGATTAATTATTTGGATGCCATTCACACTCACTACACCTCCCATTGCCCTACTGAAGCATGCCTTCTGATGTCAGACAACTTGACATACCCATTGCCCATATATCAGTCTGATAACCTCTGTGGTGCATATGATACCTGTGTAATACTGTAGTATAGCAAACTAGTTAGTTAGGAATTCTAATCCTGGCCCTGAAAACTGTGATAATGTGTGTGAGTCCCTGAGAGAGTGTGGCTGTGTTGTCCTTGACACCTGTTCTTGTGGACAGGCACATGTACTACACCTACTTCATCCCACCTATATCACTGTTGCTGATGTAACTCACCATCAAATATACCTTTGGACAGCTTTCCAACATGTATGCTCTGTGACGCATGCAGTAACTGCATAGAAATGTAATAGCAATACATAGGCAGGGGTTTGAAACCCCGTACTGGTAAGTGTGTAACACAATCATGCTTAGCTTTTACTCTCCTACCCCCTCCCTATCTTACTTTGTCTCTGTCTGTTTCTCTCACTCCCTCTCTGGTGGATGTTGAGAAGTACACCTGCTTTGCTTAGGCAGCAGTTTGTGTTTTGTAAGTGATGCTCATGATCAGCTGATGGCCTGTGCACCAATTGCAGTCCCCCACTAGCTGATTGCATGTGGAACAGCTGTGGTAAAATTCCCATAGCGAACTGCATGGAAACACACTCCTATAACTAGGAACATCATGTGGGTGTTGATCCTTTTCATTCACTGTAAGCAGGACTTCATATGTCGGTGTTTCGCAAATAGCATCACAGATGGTAGTGGGATATACCTCTAAAAACATACACTGTGGAAACAGGCCAACAAACAGGGAGGGGGATGTTCCAGACATGACTACAGAATGTAAGTGTTGCTCTTCTGCATTTGAAGTAATGCTGGTTTAACAGGATTTGTGTAGATATGGCTGGTCTACATGATTTAATACTTGTCATGACAGTGTTATGTGGTTGAGGAAACTCCCACCTGTAGGGTTATCTGCAGACTGTCCAGTGTTTGGAGACTTATGTGTGTTGTGTTACTCACAGATTACCTATCTTTTGAACTGCAGAAGCATAATCTGAGGATTGCAGTCAGTACATGGTGACAGCCATGAGAGTTACTGACTTCATATCCCTCATAGGACATATGTCACAACAAACCCTGTTACACCAGTAAATGTATGGGTTTATCACAGCAACATGTCAATATTGGCCCTGTGTTTGTGCCTCCAGACAGAACTCCTTCAACCTTTGTACATATGTCATGCAGTAAGAGGTGCATATGTTCAGTACACCATTATTTATTGACATCATACCTGATAACAAGCCAGTGAGATATCAGACTGCTAGACATGTTATGTATAGTAGGGGTTATATTTGAAAACAAAACCTGGACATTCTGTTATAGTGTGTACAGTAGTGAGGTCTGTGTACTTATGGTGATTGTCGACAGTGTGTGTATTGCGAATATGTTCCTTGGCCTGTGTACAGACTGTGGTAGATGTCATTGTTCTAGGTCCTGTTCTATCTGATGTTGCATGCTGCTCCAGTGTATGGTACCCTATTGGGTTGCATGTTTGTAGGGCCAAACACACACACATGTGCCATACCACAGTCAGGCATTGGAATATACTGTGTATTGGCCCAGTATATGCAGGGTTAGTGTGTGAGTGGCACATATGAGGATGGTGTTGATCAGACAGTCCATATACTGTAATATTAAACACGCTTACCATATGTGGCTGTGGCTGTGTTCACATTGGTTGTGGGTATGTGCTTTCACACAGGTGTCTGTTACTCTGTGCTGCGACATGCCTGTAGAGCCTGCTATATTTGAAGGTACATGTGTATTCCCCCATATGAAATGTAGGCCAGTGTTGTGGCAGTCTGCCTGTAGTTTGCACAGTGCTTTGTGACATGCCTAGCAGCTCAGTGTACTTACCCAGTGTGATGTTAAGTTCAGATATTTGTCAGATGTACTGCTGCCGGGCCGCCATAACTCTCGTGTGTTTCTGACAAAGCCGTGGGATGCTGTACAGATGTATGTCACTAACTAGTGGGTAGTATGTGGGCATGTGATCTCTGGTCCAGTGGTTAATATGTGTCGGGACAGACAGGAGAGTGTGAATGCATAAACTGTGTGAGCATATGTATTCCAGTATTTACATGATATACCCATTTACATGGCTGTTAACATCCACATTGTGAGGGGTGGAGTCTGAATGGCTAACTGAAAGCAGCAGTATTTTAGAACTCCATATAACTAGTTAAATAAGACAGGAAAAAATATTCTTTTTTTTTCTTCAAAGTATAAAATCTTATAGATAAAGGACTAATTTACATAATTAGAAACTTTGGTGAAGTTTTACAAATAATTTCCTGTCAAATAGCTTGGTGATATATTCACTTGTTAAAATCAGCAACTCAAGGAATTCTTACCAGGATGCTGCCTTAAAGAAGGAACTACAACAGATGGCATCTACCCTGCAGGAGTTGTCTTTGAAGATGGATGATTTTAAAGAGAACCTGGAAAATCTTAAAACAAGCAGTCAAAAACAGGCTGACACCCTCAAGGAAATGCTACAACAACACCAGACAAGGATAACAGAAATAGAGGTTTATCTAAATGAAGAAAGCAAACTTAAGGAAGAGGAAACACAGAAAGAACTGCTTCTTAAACAAAACACTTGGTTGGTGAATAAAGTAGATGACTTGGAAAATAGGGAGAGGAGAAATAACATCAGGATTTTCAGATTATCTGAAAACACAGAAGGTGAGGATATGATTTCCTTTTTATCAAGCTGGATCCCTGACTTTTTACATTTAAAAGAAAGACTTTCCTTTGGCATTGAAAGGGCACACAGAGTTCTTGGGAAACCTACCACTAACTCAAACTCTCCTCCTAGGTCAATAATTATCAAACTTCTTTCATACTTAGACAAGGAACTGATTTTAAGATCTGCTTGGAGGAAGGCACCTCTAAAATATAAACAAAGACTGATGAGATTTGATAAGACTATTCATCTAGAATAATGGAACAAAGGAAAAAAGTGTGGCCAATGATAAAGTTTCTGAAACAAAATAACATCAAGGCACAACTTGCATATCCAGCTAAGATAAGAATACTGTATGCCAATGAGATGAGGACTTTTACTGACTTAGAAGAATCCTCTTCATTTATTAAAACTAATAATGTGAATACTTTACCAGAAGATATGGATTGGATGTCACCTTCTCTCAAGAGAACAAAAGAAACAAATGTCTGGACAGATGTCAAAAAGAAGAAGCAAAAGACTAATACTGTTATAGCCAAATCTCTCAAAGCATCTACTATGATATGAATTGTTTTAACATTACTTTAAAGGACCAATTTTACTGCTTGGAATTTTAAAACAAAGGTAACCAACTACTGGAATCTTTATCTATATATTTTTAAAATAGATGACACATGAGAGTTTTTACATTACCTCAGGTATGTAAAACAGGGTACTTTTCTTTCACAGAAGGAGAGTTATATAGCACATAAAATATTTATAATGCAAATCAACATACATAGTATATGTGTATTTTCTCTTAAATTTCTCTTTTCTTCCTCTCTTCTCTCTTTTCTCATTATTTATTTTAACTGCATCTTCTCTCCCTTTCTAAATTCTCTCCTATTTACTATACTAATATAGTCTGTATATATTTAATAACTCACTATCTATACATAGATAAATAATAGTCTAAAATAATCTAGTTTTAAAGTAGACTAATTGGAATAGTGAACTTAATTAATTGTTATTACAATATTTATTAGATTAATGATAGTCACTGTTATGCTTATTGGGATTGGGGACATGTTCGTGATTAACTCAGAAATGTTCCATTCATGCGCATATGTCTTTTGAATTATTTCCTTTTAGTATTACCAAATACATAAAAAAAGGAGGGCAAAATGTACTGTTAGTTAAGAGAAGTGAAGCTTTCTTCACATTCTATTTGTGTTGCCATAGCAACAGTAAACAATTGCTGCAGTTTCTAAGGACACTGTGAATCTGCAAAGTGCATTTAGCCTCACAGATAACAAATAATAAGAAAAATTAATGTTGTTTAGTTATTAAAATGAAAAACAACCTAAACAAGGTAAAATGAATACATAATAGGACTATTTGTATATATTTTATGATTTATCCTCATAGGATTACATATTCCTGGAAACACAACTGAAATGTTTCCAAACTACATGTGCACTGAAATGTAACTGCTTGATTAAAAAGTATTACTCATTTTAACATGCTGATTCCACAAGATGTCTGCACTGTAAAAGTTGCATTTTATATGTTACTTGAAACTGACTGTCTCTAGAGCACATGAAAAGATACATATTACTTTCTGCAACATGTTATTTTTGCAGTTACCTCACACTCTGTACAAACTCACTTGGCAACCAATAGCTATTCATTTAAAATATCAGTTTAAATATTAAATGTACCCTTGAAATGCTATTGACATTTTGACAAAATATAATGTAAACTGTAAAATGAATGACTTGAAAGAAGTGAAGTAATGCATAGATTTTAAAGACAGTTCCTGACACTACGTTGTTGTGTCTTTTGGCTTTTCCCGGTTAGGGGTCGCCACAGCGGAACTCCGGTCTGCTAATGATTGGCAGTAGATTTTTACGTACCGAGTTGCCGGCTCTGACGCACAACCTTCAACAAAGGTACACCCATTCATGCATGTCTCCACACAGAAGACGCTCTAGCTGAGAATCGAACAGGACAACATCTTACTGTGAGACGACAACGCTACCGCAGCACCACCACCGCACTACACTACAGTAAAAGTAAAAATGTATATTCACAAGGAAGTACTGAAATGATTTAGTCTTCCAGTTAAAATAGCTTACTGTCAACATTTTGCGATATCAGAAAGTTTGAAAAGCTAGGAAATTACTATTCTTTGTCTTTATAATGATTATTGGACAGATGTTAGACTCTGCTTAGTTTAATGAATTGTGACTTATGTTTATGAGGAAAAGTGGACTCAGTTACTCACATTGGACTACACATTTCTGGAAACTTAACTGAAATGTTGCCAAATTACTTGTGAATTTAAATGAAACTGCCTGATTAATAAGCATAATTTACTTTAACAACCTGAATCCATAAGCTATCTTCTCTATATATGCTACATTATATATGTCACTTGCATATGACAGTCTCTACAGCACACGAAAAAATGCATATTATCTTTGCAACATGCTATATTTACACTAACCATGCATTCTAAACTAACTCAATTGACAACTGACAAGTTATTTATTTGAAACATCAGTCTAAATATTAATTGTGCCCTTGAAATATTGCTGCCATTTTGACAAAAAAAAAACTGAATTGAAAAAGGAATGATTTGAAGAAGTGAAGTATTGTACAGATTTCAAAGACAGCTATTGACACTACAATATAAGTAGAAATGTATACTTGCAAGGAAAATTTGAAATGCTTTATACTTTTAGTTAAAATAGCTTATTGTTACCTTTTTGCTTTATCAGAAACTTTAAAGAGCTAGGAAATTATTTCTAATTTGTCTTTATAATGTTTACTAAAGTGATGTTAGTCACTGACTTGTTTAATGGATTGCGAGTCATGTACAAGACGGACTACTGAATGTTATTTCTGTTTACCTATGTTTGCTGAATTTCTTTTATTAGTACTGATTTAAAAGAAGGGAAAGAAAGGGAAGGGAAATCTCTGTTTTTGGTCAAAGGAGGAGAGGCTCAAGAGTATTCTAACTGCCCCGAGAACTCTCTAAGATGCTCTAAATACTGTTTAATTAATACTTACCTAAGGTAAGTCTTGATTACCATACAGGTACCTTCACGTTCATTCTAGACCTGATATGATTACCCATTCTGGAAGCAGGAGGTGCCCTATGCTGGATGGGAATTGTCAGGGTGATCATAGTTCATTCTTAGACTCTGCTTTGTAAATCTATAAATATGTAAAATCACTGCACACTAGAATGTAGGGCACCTCTACTCAGAGTCAGGATACCACTGATAAGCCATGTCTTTTCATAAGTGTAAGTTGAAGTTGGTGAGCTGAAGAGTGGGAAAGTAAAGGAAGACAGTACACCTATAGTAAATTCATATTTCATTAGTAATCACTCATTGTCTCCTGTAGAATCCATTTTGTCAAATTATTTTAGTAATAATCTATTTGTTGTTGGCTTATTTAGTGTATGCTCCTCTGTTGCATTTAATTTATCCAAATGACATATTTGACATGTTTGGGATCTCTTAAGGGTAACTAAATATTGGATATTTTCTAAGTCAACATAATAATTGTTTACACTACTAACATTCCATTCTGATATATAAAACAATATAGAACAATAACAGAATAATATAGAATGTCATATTTCTTTTAAGAAAATTCTCCCTATAATAATTTAACATATGGAGCTCATTTGATATTATTGGTTAAAGGTATGAGTGATAATTCAATAGAGCTTTCTTTATCTATTGGATTAGGAATGACTTTCATTCCATGTTTAATGGGAAATTCATATTTATTTGTATTTGATACTTTAGAATTAATGTTTTATAGAAGTACTTTTTAAAGCCTGACCAGAATTGTGCTCTACTTATATTTAAAGAAGAAAGAACATTAAATTACACTCCCATGTTTACACACATAAAAATAACATCCAATATTATCAGAGAATATGGTATACCTACTATAATCAAAATAAAAAGAAAGAAGCAAAATATTTCTTCCAACAATAACTTGAAATTGATTTAACATTCTTATCATTAAATACTAATGGCTTAAATAATGCAAATAAAAGATCAAACTTACTAAAATATTTAAATCTAAATAAGGCACATGTAGTATTTCTCCAGGAAAAACATTTTAAGACTAATGATAGCTTTATTTGGAACCCTAAGGACTATATAGTCTTAGTTCAATCCTTCTATAGAACGAAGACAAAAGGAGTATCAATTCTCTGGAAGAAAAACATAATCACTCCAAAAGTTATTTATAAATAAGAAGACAAAGAAAGTCTGCTAGCATTTGTTATAATTAAATTTAATAACAGAATATGGACCTTAGCTAATATATACTGGTTCCCAGGAATTGGAGCAGGAACAGTTAAAAAACACCTAGATTTTATTTCCAACAATTACAAAGGAAATCTTATACTGGGAGGAGACTTTAATTGTACCTTAGAAGCTTCTGAAACCACCAAGAAGTCTTTTCACATAGCAACTATTTCAAAATCCTTAAAAGATGGATTGATTCATTTCATTTAATATAAACTTCTAAAGTAAAAGATGATAAATCCTTATAATTTTCCCATAAAGACCATAGATTTGGAACACAAACCAGAATAGACAAATCATTCGTAGTTCAAGATTTACAAACAAAAATCCTCAACTTTTCAATAGTTCCATGCCCCTTCTCAGATCATGGCTCTCTGATAATGAAGCTCCAAATAGAGTTTAAACCTTTAATCCTCTTAACTAGAATTCCATCATATATCATGAAAATTAAAGACTTCAGACCCTGGATGTTGTCAGAACTGCAATTATTTTTTGAAATTAATAATACAACAGAAATCAGTAGAGTCATCATTTAGGACTCATTAAAAGCATATTTATTTGTTAAGACCCTTAGCTGGTACAAAAACAATGTTAGAGAGTGGGAATCTGAATCATTAGACTTGCAAACCAGACTCTTGACAGCAAAATCTAAAAAATCCAGAAGTCAAAAAAGAAATAAAGGAATTAAATAAAAAATATAATGAAATTCTAACACACAAAACTTGTTTAGCCTTGGAAAAATTAAAAATAAACTAATTAGCCACCTCCCCCAGATATCTACATAACTTATTTACAAGAATTAAAATACAATCTAAAGCAAATAACATTAGTAGTATATATCATGAAAAGAAAGGGGAAAAAGTATCAGATATAGGAGACATCCTTGAAGCATTTCGGTTCCATTATATGGAACACTTCAAAAAAGAAGATTTAGATACCAACCAAATAAACTTAGATACAAACCTTATCAATATTAAAAAAAATCCTGAAAACTTAAAACTAGACCTACAAAAACATATATCCTACAAATAAATTGCTGACAAGATAAAAGAAAATTAATCTAACAAAGATACAGGGATAGATGGTATAATTATGGAAATTTACAAACTCTTCCCTTCAACGGTAATCTCCCTTTTTCATAAAACCTTGCTAGAAGTCCAGTCAGAAGCAAAAATACCACCCTCATGGAAATATTCTCTCATAACACCAATTCTAAAAGATGATAAACCATCAGAACTTTGCACCTCATACAGACCTATATCATTACTGAATAATGATTACAAAATATTAATATTAAGCCTAGCTAACAGAATGAAAATCCCACTTTTAAAGACAATTAATAATGATCAAACTGGATTGTTATATAACAGGCACACACATGATAATATTAAAATGATAATTACTCTTATAGATTATGTGAATAAAGAAGATAGAGAAACACTTGTAATTGGATTAGACATAGAAATAGCCTTTGATTCCCTCAACTGGGAATATCTATTTAAAACTTTGGCATTATTTGAATTCCCTCCTCCCTTCATCTTATTACTAAAAACATATATATTAATAACTTAGCCTACATTAAATTAGGTCCTTTCACCTCAGAATCTATCCATATAATGAAAGGTACTAAACAAGGATGCCCCCTTTCTCCTATTTTATTTGCTTTGGCTATAGAAATACTTGCAGAATTAATACGCAATAATCCAAGAATAAGAGGAATAGAAGTCTATGACCAGTACATATCTAAAATAATGCTTTTTGCTGATTATATTTTATTACCCTATCAAACTCCAGAGAGTCATTAGGAGAGCTAGAAGAAGTAATGGAGACATTTTATAAGATTTCAGGTCTACACTTTAATAGATCAAAATCAAAATTTCTATTTTTAAATAAGAAAAAAGATCTACAAGTTACAGATAAATCCATCATAGGAAAACAAGAACGTATGCTAAATTATTTAGGAATAGTGTTATGCAAAAATATAAAGAAAACAATATTAATAAATTATAAAAACATTATTGAAACAAAAAATATATATAGAAAAGTGGAACAAAATTATATTAACTTTTGAACACAGATTGCAATTAATAAAAATGGTCTTATTGCCAAAAATACTATATGTAGTATTAGCAATACAGTTAATTGCTGAAAGATGCATTCTTAAAGAAATAAACTCATGTTTAATAAATTTTTTATGGTATCCCAAAAAGAATAGAATAGCTCTAACTCATCACATTAGACCCTGGAAACAAGGAGGATTTAACTTCCCAGAAATAGAAACATATATAAAAGCATCTGTGCTTAAAACTACAATAGACTGGATAAACCCAAATTATTTTGCCAACTGGAAAGAATTAACAATGGCTATATTAGCAAATTAATTTAATCTGTTAAAAATGTTTTAATAGTAGACAAATCAAACAAACCCTGGTACATACTATGCATAAGTATACAATATAATATAACAAAACCTTCCAAAAACAACACTGATTAGTTATTACATCAATTCCTTTAGGAAACTTATCAATGCAAACATAGATCTAACGCTTTGGTTTGACCTTTTAACCCCATTTACCATCACTAAGAACTTTCCTCACAAAATATATAGGGAAACAATAACCTCCTGGAATTAAAATGGATTCTTATGCAGGTTTCAATATGTAAATAAATTAAATGTTTTAGATATTCACATGATAAAAACTGCTTACAATATTCCAACACAGGACTGGTTAACCTTACAAAGCATTCTAATGTACACTCAAGATTTATGCAGATTAATTAATAATTCCTCATTTAAAGATATTCCAAATCTAGTAAGTTTTCTACATGAATTTATATATAATAGTTGTGAAAATAAAAATTCCATTTTAAACCTACATAAAGAGTTAATAACATATAAAACAATTCCCAAACCATCACACTGGCAGTTCTTAACAAAAGGTCAGTCATTGCAGTTAACAGAAGAAATTAAAAGTAACATCTTACTATCAGTTAATTACACCTCTAACACGCAGTACTGGAAAATATTTAACTGGAAATACTTACACAGAGCATTCTTAACACCAGATAGAATTAAAAAGACCAGTACTACTAAAAATGTTTTTTTGCTGGAGGTGTGAAAAGTCAAATAAAGCAGACTGGATTCATATTTTTTATGAATGTAATAAAATTAAATCATATTGGAATGGAATCGATCATTTTTTTACAAGCTTTATTTAATGAATCCTTTACCTTAACTAAAGTATTGATAACACAATGTAAATGAAGGCCCCTACCTGAATAAGACAAATATGTATTTGTTATGGACAATACTTGCTATATCTAAAAAATGTGTAACC